>NC_088341.1:40627500-40927500 GCF_036884655.1 Musa acuminata AAA Group
CAAGTCTAAACACTCCTATATGATTACAACACAAGCATATCTGCTATTTGTTGACACTGAATTCATGGTTCCCTAGCCTTACAATCTCTGAAACAAGGGAGGTTGGTGAGGTTTAGAAGGTTGCTGAAACCTTCTCTGCACTCGCAGTGATGTCGGAAACTAGATGTTCTTATGCATGTCCCACTTCCACAGAAAGACCACCTGCATGCTATCGACAAGACAAAACAAATTACTACACTTCATTATGGTTAGTGAAGATCAAACCAAGAAGGAAGGTTTATGATAATTTACGATCAAGAAGGGACAGATCAGTAGCTTCAGGAAATGTAGTAGGTGCGTGAACCATGGAATCATTGTAACAAGCATAATCAAATGCACCTGTAAAAAAAGTATGCTTTGAGACTGTTTACATGACATGAGAATTGAGATGCCAAACAAATTAACCACAAGTCATGCACCAGCTATTTGCTATTTGATTCTGCTCATCTCTTCTTAGTTCATCATGCTCTTGCAGACATCTTTTGTTTTACAAACTAGTAATCGTTTTGCTTCTAAGAACCAACACTAACATATCCACTTAGTGCATCATCAACACTACCACCATTTTCTTGGGTTCCATCAATGCAGAATTCTTTTGAGGGAACAATAGGGCCAAATTAAGATCACAGAGTGAAGACAATAGATAAGTTAAGAAGGTGGTATTATCTTCCACATTAGTTGCTGTCACTGATCAAGCTGTCAATCTATTAAGAAAAGAGTGCCAAGTCTGCACTACTTGCCGACTTCTGATAGATAAACCACAACAAGAACACAGCTGAGACTTACATTTTGGGATGACACAGGGAAGGAAGGGCACATGGTCAAGGAACTGAAGCTGAGTCCATCCATGATCACACTTGCACTCAAACCCAAATGTCGAGTTTGCCGATGTCTGGCAGAGTCCCCTTCCACAGTCCACATCATCACACATTCCACCTAAGAACAACAAGCCTATCAGTAAGCTTCGGAGATGAAAGTAATCATGACAATGCAAACACACAACAAAGTAGTCATTTATCATCAAAGGTAGTGTCAAACTAGAACCTATTCAATCAAAGGCTATACAAGGTTACTTCAAAACAGGTCATATGGAGATGTTAAATGAGATCATGAAAGAAAATTTAGTATACCGAGGACAGGAGATGGCACATCTGCTGCAGCTGCTTCTGGGGTCAGTGAGGGAGAGAGAACTTGGATCATAGCCAACAAAATTGCAGCCACAGCCAAACACATATCTTTCTTTCTCTCTCTACACTTGTGTTGTTTCTCTCCTTCAAGTTTTTGATCAGGAAGAAGTGAGGGCTTGGTTGGAGGGTGGTGGATGATGGGAGGTTATAATAGACAGTGGGTAGTTGGACCAAGATTTATGGAAGAGTCAGATTGTGAGAGAAAGTCATATGGAATGAGAAACTTCTTAGAAGCCATCTCTGGTAATGCTCATGGAAGCAGTATTTTGCCATCTAAACTGAATGTCCTCCATATTTTCTTTACCTTAATGCATCATCTTGGACTAATTAATTAAGATAATTAATTGGGCCTCTCTGACATGCATCCTCAGAAACCAAAAACAAGAATATGTTATGTGAATTGAAATGGATTAATTATGATGATGAACTTTAAATTGACATGCTTTCAAGTTTCAAATTTTTTCTTTGGACCTGACTTACAGTTAACAGTAACAGTCTAAATTTTCATCTTTGTTCTGTATATGCTCAATGGCAGTTTATGCGAGAAATAAGCCACTTTTCATGTATCTTTTTAGGCACAAGCACAGAAATAAATACAAATGTCTATCCTTCAAGGCAATTGACCAAAGCTTGAAATTGTGATACATCAAAGAAGTCATTTCATGGGCATCAGAAACTTCAGATATTATTTCCATGTTAAGTGCAGATTGGATAGATGACACCAAAAAGGTAACAGCATAATTTGGTTCAGTGATCAGAATAAGAGATTAACTTGCACATTTAGTACTTACAAGATTCAAAACAAAGAAGATATACATAGACAATAAAGAAGGAATGAGGCCACAGTAACATAAAAAATCAACATAGCCTAGTAATAATATATGTCATACAGAGAAACCACATCTAATTTCAAGATACGTTGGCAGACTTTCAACCTACTGCAGGTTACATAGCTTTAAGATAACAAAGACAACCATCTATAATAAAGTGACAAGCTCACTTTGATTTCTATGAAGTAAGCAGCAACAAAAAGACTTGAATACATCAACACACTGCAGTTTCTTTAAAGCTCTTTGTTAACCATATAGCTGTCTCTCTTGGGGAGACCTTCTCAGGGCCAAATGGCTTCAGCAAAATCCCCAATTCTTCAAACCTCTCCTGTTGTAGCAACTGTGCACTAAATTCAAGCAATCCCTCCAAAGCCTCTGCCCGCTGTTCATATGATGAGGTGTCAAACCTCCGCTGCATTGATTCAGATGAGCCTCGACTTGACACATCTGCGGCTACTGGACTTCGGTCTGAAGAATAGTTCCTATTGTCCCCTTTGGATCGAAAGATTTGAACAGTGCATTTATCTTTGGTGATTGAACAGTCTCCACAATGAGGAATGAGAGAAGAGTCATGATCTGAAGGGAGCTTTTGGATGGTGAACAGTGGGTCTTTAAATGAGGCTAATGGAAATTCTGCTATTCTGTCTATTCGAGGGGAATTCACTGAAATATCGGGGGATTCCATCGGGTTGATAATACCAACTTTGTGTCTATAAGGGGTCTCAGATTTCGATGAAGGAAGAGATGTTCTTCCAGTGTGTTGGCCACTTTTATCTGTTGTAATTCGTGATGGAAGCTGCAATGGGAGTACCAAAAATAGTTCTCAGCAAAAAAAATGTATATATTTCTGATACAAATGACCAATTTTATGCATTCAAGTTACTGAGAAAGTCCTCTTTATCATCTCATTCAAAAATTTCAACTAGCAAATCATTAAACAGACAGATCATGTTAAATCAAACAAACACTCATACAAGTAGCAACCAGAAAAACAAAATCATGCCATATGCTCCCAATGAAATTGGAACCGATGATTCATTATTACCAAAAACATGCACTGAAGATCTTAAGGACCAAATGAAAGTCAAACAATAGTGAATATCAAGTATAAGGATGCACCGTTGATGCCTGAGTGTTAGTGTCCGAAGTATGAAAACAAGCTGTCCGCTTGTGAGAGTAAGGCTGCATATAGACCCTTTCCAGACAGTGATTCGGAGGAGCCCATGCAGTAGGCCATGCTTTTTCTTGTGTGTTTATCATGGCACATAACAGTGAAAATATAACTGCTTTTATCTACATATTGAACCCATATTTTGTAGGTTTTGGAAAACAGTTTAACAATCATGGATGGGCAAATGTGAAACTAACTTTTAGAAGCTAATCCAGATATATGCATGTGAACTAAGAAAAAGGGAATATTCAGATATATTCATCACACTAACATATGGATATTCTAGCCTTACCAGTTCATGATCTCCTCCAGTATGCGATGATTTTGATGGCTCCACTACCTTCCTTGGAGTTGTGAAGGATTTAGGAGTATATCTGGGTGTCTTCACAGTAGGCGAGTGTTTCTCACTATTCGCTTTATACACATCTATATCCCCAACCTGACCTTTTAGTCTTTGGTTTGGATAATTTGGATAAACTTTAATTGTCTGAGTGGAATCAAAAGAGTCATGCTCAGCTACAGGCTTATTCAGTTTCAATATCTTCTCACTGCTGAAAGACCTCCTTTTCTCCATGTCATTGCACATGGAATCATTGCTGGCATCAAGGAATGTAATTTTCTTCAAATGATTGTTTTTAGTTTGCATAATAGGAAGCCTATTCCATGTAGGAGACTTTAAATTGACTTCAAGCACATAAGGCTGAAGGTGTGGGTGCTTGAGCAGTTCAGCAGCCTGTTGGAATATGAGAAATTTACAGACTTAGCAGAAAGAGGGAGTAAATCGGCACAAAAGTAAGCAGTTCTAAGCATATGTATCAAAGATTGGCCAAAATACATACACTCGGTCTATGTTCTGGGTTTTTTCTTAACATACTTTTTATGAGTCCTCGACTGCATGTGATGATAACAAAAATGTATCAGAAAATCAGTCTTCTGAAGCTCATTTGTTTAAATGTTAGGAGTGATGGAAAGTTGGATAATGTAATAAACAAAGCTTACAATGCACCAGAATACGTGCTTGGCAGAGGAGCCACTATGGACTTGTTAATTTTGTTTATCAAACCTTGCATGTCCTGCACAAATAACAAATACAAGTTAATCATTTTAGACAAATTATGAAAAGGACCTAATATCAGTTTCATTGTTGGAATAAAATTAAAGAAACATGTCACTTTCATAGCAAATTTTGAAGTCAATATGCATAGTTGAGGATGTATTGTGATCCTATCACAAAGCTTAATTAGAGATAGCATAGTACAGTTCAATAATGCACATTAATTGAACAGAACCAAAGAAAGAAATCTCAAACAAATACCTGATTTTGCTAAGCAAACATTTATGACAGATTAGCCAACTATTCTGCTCATTATTCATGTATCATTAAGAGTACAAGAGTTGACTATAGTACTAGACTTGGAGTTAATAATATTTCAAAAAATCTGGAGTGTAAGTTGGAACACAATTTTTCACCAATGGATACCTAAAATATATACCATGTTATTATCAGTAACCATGTAAGAAATTTCTATAAAATGGAAATAGATTAATAAAGAATATCTTGAGTCACCATATGTATCATACAGAAGAATTGTGGACCTAACTGCACATAAGCACACATGACACCCATGTAACCTAAAACCTCTGCAATACCAAGTGATGTGAGTTTGCTATACATAAGCAATGTGCATATGTCAAAATAGGCATAGCCTAGTTAGCATCAGAAATGCAACATTTGAAGGCCATTTTTTTGATATAATAATAATGAGAACCAGATATTTCCAAATAAAACAAAATTTGGTACAACTTACAAAGGCTTTGAATGCAGGCTTGAGGGCTGTCATCTCATATATACAGCAGCCTGGATAGTGAAGAAACCGTTAAAGAAATCTTAGATTCTCGAAAGCTGTTAAAAAATTAAAAAATGTCTAGCATAATGAAAAATGACTGTACCAAGGGACCAGATATCAGATTTAGAACCATAGGGTATATCAGCGAGAAGTTCAGGGCACATGTAACTAGGAGTGCCAACAACCTGCATCAAGGACCGATAGTTGTCAGTGAAAATGAAACTAATTGTATCATGAAGATGAAATCAGCTGGATTTGGAACTCACAGAACAAGCTAGATCATCAGAGGTCAAAATTTTAGCAAGACCAAAGTCACCTGCATCATATAAAAATTTCAGATTATTATGTCAGCTAAACAAGCCTTAAGTTTGATTCATTTTAAATTCAATTCAATGTAACAAAATGGTTTCTTTGTGATGAATATAAAAGAACTTACCAAGACGTATGTTTTTCTCTTTTGTAAGAAATATATTTGAACACTAAGAAAGAAAAGTTGAGCACAGTCAGTAGTCAGAAATTTTGAAAATTTTATCCAAAGGGAATATGTGTTAGCAAAATAATTTCACTCACCTTAACATCACGGTGCAGAATATGGTTCATGTGCAAGTAATCAAGTGCCATAAGTAGTTGAACAAGCCACTTACAAAGTTTCTGCTTAAAGATAAATAAAAGAACTTTAGAATATAGATATATATTTTAGAACACACGAGAAGAAATCAACCATTTGTCATTTATGATAAGAAAAGCAAATTCCATTTCTGAAGCAAACAACCTCCTCCGGGAAAAGAGCTCCATTGACCTTCTTTATGACTTCAGCCCTGTAATAGAAAATAAATTAATACAAGCGCTGAGAAGAACTATTGTTAGGAAAGGAAAAAAAAAATCTGGTTCCATGTGAAATGCACAACATACATATCTCCGCCCTCACAATAACCTATCACAATACACACATAGCAACCCTGCAAAAATCACATGAATAACATCATAAGTTGATATATTGCATGGAAATAAATTGATCTCATGCATATGAAATAAAAGTGAAAAGCCAAGCCAAAATAAGCTAGAAAACAGAAACAGAAATAACAAATATTTTGAAGATTCAAGTGCATATTAATTATATAATTATATAATTAATATAATTAGGAATTGGAATGCTTTTGCTTTCAAGTCTACAAATCCAAGTTAAAAAGTTTTACTGCTTTGGTTGCCAGCAAAAATAGGCTGATTTGCTCAATAAAGTGCAAATCTAGTAGGAATGGCATAATTGTAGCACGAATACATATGCTTTTAGATTAGTCAGCATTTATTTGGGATGCAATTGCAGTATTAAAACCATGTGTAATGTACATGGATTATGAATCTATACTACAACAGCTGTTTCACAGTTCAGTCGGAAAAGGTCAAGGCAAATTATAGTCTTACCATCATCGATGTCCGATACTAATGATCATCAACCGAGTATGAAAAGGACATCTAGAAAAAACATGTGTACTATTCTCATAATTGTACATATACATCAGATATAGTTGTAGATATAGCAACAAACACTAGTTCATAACAACTGATCTCACACAAAGGCTTTTCCTAACCTTTTCAACCCAGGAATCTTTGTATTCCACAATGAACGGGTTGTTCACCTTAGAAATAAGCTCCATCTGAGACAAGTATGAATTGTAAACACGCCATTAGCTTGGCTTGAAGCAGTAGTAACAAATGGTGGGCAATACAAAGGCATCACCGAAATTGGCAGATAATTAGCAGATGTAATATTTCAGTAAGCAAGGACAAACACTTACTTCCTGGTGGGCAGACCTGCGGCACCTGTCAGTCTGCCGAGCAAGACGAATCTTCTTCAAGACATACCTGCAACAAACATTGGAGAAGATGAAGCTTAGTATTACTTCTAATAGAGAGAAACACAGAAAAAGGAAAGCAAAAAACATAAAAACTGTGCTTTGCTTACTTCTTCTTCTCAATTTTATGCCTCACAAGAAGAGCTGAACCGAATGATCCTTTACCGATCTGCTCTAGCACCTCGTACTGATCCATGCTTTTATATTGATGCTTCCTCAACTGACCTTCAGCTTATGATTCTGAGTTACTAGAGTACACCGACAACGGAAAAACACAAAAAGGATGAGCGCTGCTCTCAAGAAAAGGAATTGAACATTCATAGCTCTATTACAAAAATGTTCTTCGATGACATAAATAAGTTCCTTTTTTTCAGGCCAAAATTTGATGCAAAGTCAGTGTAATAAAAGCAGAAACCAAAACAAGGAAAACTTTGGATGGGTGAAAGGAAGAGGCAAAATTCTCTGATATGAACAAAGTGCAGCCCGAGATTAAGGTCCAAACTCCAGGTGCAGCTAAACAAGTTAAGCTTTCTAGGCATAAAAACTGGAAATTGCAGAAAAATTCGAAAATCAAGACACAATTTTGTAGCACAGAAGAAAAGGAATGGCAGAAAAGAGAGAACATTCTCCGATACGAATGGAATGCAGCCGGAGATTAAGGTCCATAATCCAAGTACATCAAAAGAAATGGAATATTTTTAGACAAGAATTTGATAAGTTTCCTCTTGCAGGGCAAAGAACGGGCGAAAAATAAGAAGCAAAATCCACCGACACGAACGCAATGCAGCCACAGACGAAGGTCCGAGTTCCAAGTGCCTCAAAAAGACAAGATCTTTAGACAAGAAAACGTGAAATTTTCGGAAAAAATCGAGAATCCAGGTGAATTTTGGCAGCACAAAAGGCGGACGAGGTTTGGAGATGATTACCCGTGCAATTGGTGGCTCCAAGGTACGAGTAGGACACGGACATGGATGGACGCATCCACGAGGCCGCATTTATAGCCTTCTTCTCCGTTCGTGGGGAGATGCTCGAGTACGAAAGGGACGGATTTGGAGAGAAGAAAAAGAAGCTAAACTTCTCGTCAGCTTCCTCCGTCGCTGTCGCAGGGGAGGGGAAGGGAGGGAGGCGGCAATGAGGTTAAAACAAGATAAAGAGCGCATTTGTATTCTTTTGGGTATTCGATGAAAAATATCAATTAATATCTTTTTTAAATGGTAAAAATTCTTTCTCTCTCTCTCTCTCTCTCTCTCTCTCTCTCTCTCTCTCTCTTTGGCCATTTTTCTAAAATTCTCTTTTCGAGATTTTTTTGAAAATATCCTCATTTTCAAAATTGAAAATAATACTCACAATAATCTTTCTTTTTTATTTTCACTCTCTTATAGACTGATCCATGTGGTGAACTGATCTATAACGTAATGTAAAAATATTATAAACATATCAAAAAAAAATATTATAATATTGTACTTTTAATAATATCAAAAATATTATAAACATAATATTTTTATATAATATTTTGAATTTTTTACATATATATTCTTGCAAATTTGTAAATGACATTTTTTCATTTCAATTTTGATCTAACCTATTTGCTTATGTCATTGAAATATGATTGATATTAGTTTGTGTGCTAATTATATACATATAATAACCAAAATATCTCTTTAAAATGCCTAAAACAGTTTTAGCATCTTTATTAATTAAGACTAGAATTTTGACTAATAATCAACTTGTTATGATAGAGGTTAACTACAATGACATATTTTTATAATTAATACTCGATTTCCTTGACCTCACATCATCACGGATTAAGACAAAGCGTTTATCGTATAAGAATGGTCTAATATGGCATCTTGAAATATTCAATATGAATAATTTTAGTTCTAATTATCAGATCACAAAGAAGCAACATTACCCAAATCTTTACAATTTGATATGAGGAAATCTCTATACCGTAAACAGTCATAAAGCATATCATAGATCCACAATTTATTTCACGTCCTATTAAAAGATCAATGTCATTTAGGTAGTTGGATGTGTATTTATTGGATGCATCTCATAATTTTGGAATTTGAACTTGCACCAACCAGATTTGGGGCCCCTCTCGGTAGGATTCTTGAATTTGAATTTGTAGCGAACTAGATTTAGACCTAATCCAAGTAATTGATGCGCAATTACTATGCAATTCGCCAATGGAATAAACAGATCATTTTGCTTGTATTAAAAGAATTGGCAATTAGGTGATTTTCTTCATACATATATTAAAAATATAAATGATTTTTTTCACAACATTTAATGGTCAAATACATATATAAATATATTGGAACAAAATTCGACTCTCGAGGATAAATATATGACGGTGTTGAACTATCATAAGATTATTAGAAATCTTGATGAATTGATGATGGGGACAAGGAAAAGATTTTGACTGATATGAGGACCACATCATGTAATTAATGGACCGACACCACAAAATTACCGGCAACACCAATTTAGATCAGGAAAATGGCGTCAAATCATTAGCATCAACTGTCTTATCCATGTCGTGATCAACATGTTATTCCGTATCCAACGATGTCTTTCGATGATTGATTCGTTGATCTGAACGGTTGTGCCAATTATTAGTATTTACTCGTCTAATCGAGGAATAATATGAACAAACATAAGTTGATCTGTCAATAGTTAATGTATGGAAAAATAATTTAGGTGGACCCCCACACTTATGGGCCCCTCTGATTAGGTAGGTTGTGAGAGACGAACTAACACTGTAACAACAACAACAATAATTATTATTATTATTGATAATAATAATATAGTCATTGTGATTTGTGTTAAGCACGGATCTTGATGCAATGGTAAGATTGCTCCGTGAGATCTTGGTAAGTAAATTATTGCCGGTGGGGAACACGCAGGATCATAATTTCATCAGACACTTTTATCTGCATTGCATTCATTCCTCATGTTCTTCTAGAAATCATAGAGTTTGAGTTGCTGCCGACATCTTTGCGTTACAAAAAAGTAGGAAAAGAAGAAAAAAAGTAAATGTACGATTTCCGATGTCCAACCAGATCTTGAAGGTACAGACACTGCTGCATGGTTCTTGTGTTCTTAGGTGCTGTGCTGCCCGTTGAATCGACTGTTTGGGTTGCAGCAAAAAAGCAACCTTCCCATCTGCCATTCACTATCTTTCAGGATATGCTCCATTAAATCTCAACCTCCGCTGGAGTCGGTGCCATAGATTCATTCATCGCACAGAGCTGCATATTTCTCATCTAGTCAAAGATCCATCCAACCCTATTCCTTTATATAATATTATCGCTGGATGTATTACTATTAACTTGCATTATTACATTAGATATATCGAGGGATATCGCTGAAACTTTGAACCATAATATTATCATTAACAGATACAACTAAATATAGTTCAATACAGTCGGTCATTGTCTGTGCATCACTGGTGGTTTGGGATAGAACACCCTCGATGATGTTTCCCTGAAGCTACTCGGAAAGAGTGTGGCTTCCCCCACAATAAAGAGGACTTGGAAAAAACTCTTCAGGTGATTGATGGATCCGAAGCCATCGTATCATACGTAACTGTTCATGGACTGATGTTGTGTTGCTCATCTTTGTGGTGACTGTTTAGTATTTTTCTAGTTTCTTCTTCCGTGCTCATTATCTACACAAGAAAGTGAGTGATCGCATGGGATCATTCACATGCAATCTGTGTGTTTTCTGAGTGATGATGAAGCTTGGAAGGATCTGAAGCTACGAACGCAATGATCGAAAGATGCTACCTTGGATCAGTGTCATTGTAACAAAATACAAGGCAGGGAGCGTTAAAACGAGGACCGTCTTGTTCATCACATGTCACTACAAAGTTGGTGTGCAGTCCGGATCAAGGTTGCAGTTGTTGTCCATCTTCTCACAGCCGTTCGATGTGGATCAGACGGATAAAACAAGCCATGATACCAGTCCAAGGCTGGTAAACGGAGTTTCCAAGCTGGGGCTTCCCGTACTAGCTCTCCTTGCTGCAGCTGCAGCAGCAGGAGTGTCCTTCTCAGTGTCATCGAGTCCGGATCAGCTGGTTAGTGGTCGATTCTTGTTGTCTCTCTGAAAGTGGGATCTGAGATTGGATTCACCATATCTAGTTTGCTATTGGAGTGTCATATCCAATCTATTGGATCAGATATGTCAAAACCGAATCACCAGCCATAGTTCTTGTAGAAGTAATTCTAGTTTCATGATTGATGAGTAAATATTGAGCTTCACTATTTTAGGTGGATCTATACTTTTTATTTAAATAAATATAATATAATGTATATGTAATATTTCAAAAAAAATTATATGATCAAAGGTACAAATAAATAAAAATATGTAATCATATAAATGAATTAAAATAATCTTTAAAAATAAATAAATAAAAATTTATAATTAAATAAAATCATATAAGAGAATGAGTGAAGAACTAAGAATTAGAGTTTCTATTGTATAATACCAAATAGGATATGAAAAAGAATTACCAAACATCAGTATCACTGACATAGTTTAGAAACTATCCAATAAAATCTCACGCTTGCAAAACTTGTAATGGATTTATAGTTTTGTTCTTTCCCACTGTAAAGGAGAGATGCATAACCAAGACACTTGTTCTT
This sequence comes from Musa acuminata AAA Group, assembly GCF_036884655.1. Taxonomy (NCBI): domain Eukaryota; kingdom Viridiplantae; phylum Streptophyta; class Magnoliopsida; order Zingiberales; family Musaceae; genus Musa; species Musa acuminata. The sequence continues at coordinate 40,639,077 of NC_088341.1, forward strand.
GGGAAAGTGGACGTGGGGTAGTAAGGAGTGTGAGAGACAACCACAAAACTATATCATGATCATGATTTGCTGCTGCTGCTTGTTGTCTCAAATCCATTCCTCCACCTGACAAGCCTTCACTTCAGAAGATAATTAACCTTTGACAAGCTGAGACGGGGAAATGGAACAGGAAAAAGAGGACTCCAACTTTACAAACCTAACAGTGATTTCCAACTCATTCTTTGCATTAGCTTCGTTGTCTCCAAACTTAGACCAGTTAGCTGAGCTTAAACCTTTGTGCTACTGCTTTAACCTGAGAGTTTTCTCTTGACTGTTGCTATGATTCTCATATTTGACATGTAACAGGTCAGATTAAATATATTATCTTACTGATGACCTATATAAACCAGGCAATCATTTGATTAATCAACTAATTAAATAACATAACATAATCCTTAATAAACTAGCAAAGAGTTTCAAGATGCTTCCATGACTATAATTGATTTTGATTATCTAAATTGGAAATCAACTCGAATCCAATCTAATCCTTCTTCGAGCTTATCTCACAGTGAAACTTATAGATGTTCGACACCTACAAAATTAAGTCAAGAGCTTTTTGATCTGATCGGATAGGTCAAACTTATACTATTTAATGTGTTATCTTTTATAGTGGACATTTAAGGGAGGATATTACACAATCTTATCAATAATAGAGGCATGAAAATAGATCATAATATAAATCATTATATTCATTTGTTATATTAGTTGAAACTATCAGATATCAAATCGTTATGCTTGTTTATCATATTATTCATGTGGTATTAGATCGATCACATATCGATCACTCACGGAGGGGAAGAGTGTTGATGTGTCTATGTCACTTTTACTATAAGAAATATAGATAGTCAAATATATCATACTGCAATATGCACCAATTAACTATATTCTAAAATCTGTCAATCTAATTTGATCAACCTTAGTGCCAACTGAAATTATCATCAAACATTGAAATTATGAGTTTAATGTGAGTGCTTCAATTTTGTTTTCTGTATATGATTCTTCGGACCTTTTTTCTGGACATCCTTCGTGGCATTATTTTCTGATGACATGGCAGACGAAGGTTGGCTTGTGCATTGGGACCCATCGTGACGCGAGCCCCAGTGTGTGCCCACTAAGTTGGTCAACGCTGACACAGCGCTTCGTCAGACTCGTGTCACAGTACTCGAGCTGATCTCTTCCGAGTCCACTCGAGTCTATCCACACTGGCTCTTGCCCCGTGACGTGTCTTGTTTCTGTCACTTATCCTCGCTGTTACCTGTCCTAAGGGATCAGCTCATCCTCCTTTTTCGTAGGATGGCCAACTCTCCTTCCTTGATGAGTGACAACACTTTTCCTACCCATTTATGCGGTACTCGGAAGCCTTACTGACCTAGTTGTCTGATCCAAACTTCGTGCCCCACTAAAGTCTGGTTGTAGATCCCACCGGTCTTTCGGAACCATAAGGCAGGTATGCCAGTGGGTAGACCAGATCGGGTAGAAAAAAGATCAATCGTCCGGTATCGTGTCGACACAGAACCTGGCGAGCCTTATCTGAGAGATCGCCGTGGGGGCCGTATCGTCAAAAGATCTTGTCCGTCCATCATGAATCAACGGTTTGGATCTCCTTTACGCTTCCCCTTGGCCGTCCTTTTACTCTCGCCGCGGCCGCTCGCTCGAGCGAGCGATCACAAGTAGAAAACAAGGATGGCGTTAATGTCGCTCATAATTCGTCGCAAATTCCCAGTCCGAACCCCGATTGGTAACGCTATCCCCAATTTCTCCATTCTTAGGCTCTTCTCTTCTTCGCCGCCGGCATCGGCGGCGGCGGGGGATGACCGGGGCATCGAGAAGATCCTGGTGGCGAACCGGGGCGAGATCGCCTGCCGTGTCATGCGCACCGCGCGGCGGCTTGGCATCGGCACCGTCGCCGTCTACAGCGACGCCGACAGTGCCGCCCTGCACGTGAAGTCCGCTGACGAGGCCGTCCGTATCGGGCCGCCGCCCGCCCGAGCCAGCTACCTCAACGCCTCCGCCATCATCGACGCCGCCCTCCGGACTGGCGCACAGGTTGGGCCGTAAGAGGTTATGGATTTCTTGATCCGGCAGTCACTTGTTCTTATTTGTTTGTGTTTCATCTTCTTAATGTTATGTGTTGCTTGTAGTTATGTATTGAAGTGGATAGGATTGGTGATGGAAAAACGTTCGACTTCTTTACATTCGTTGCATATGGTTTGCGGACCTAATAGGAAGAGTAAATGTTTTTGAATGTTTTAACTAATTTGTCGATTGAAGTCCGAAAGATACAACTCAAAATGAGGAATGCTTCTTCTTATGAAAGATACTGCAGAGTGCAGAATGGAGATAGTGAAGATGAGAAATTTCTGTATGCTTCTTCTTATGAAATATTGGAACAGGTTGGCCTTCCCTATAAATAGGGCCGAGGCCTGAATTCAGTTTAAGGGGGTAAAAAAATGTTTTTTTTTTCAGAGATTCAAAGAGTAATCTATTTCTGTTTGTTTGAGATTCACTAATAAAAAAAAATCAACATATAGTTAGTATGAAAAAATCAAGCATTAATTTAATATTGGCTGGTGATATTTCTGTAATATTCATGTTCTCTTCCCGTAATACTGCAAGGAGTTGTTACCATGGATTTAACTAAATTATTATAACTTTTTCTAGGCTCATAATATGCATTTAAGATGTCAATGATGCTGTGGGGTATGCAAACTATATAAACTGAGATGTTTTGTTACTTATTTCCAATGCCTGATTTTTCCCTTTTATTAGGCTATACACCCAGGCTATGGTTTCCTCTCAGAGAGTGCTGATTTTGCTCAACTTTGTGAGACTGAAGGGCTCATATTTATTGGTCCTCCAGCATCAGCCATCAGAGACATGGGTGACAAAAGGTATTGTTGTCCAACATTTTAAATACTGTAATTTACTTTTATATTGTCAGGCTATCATGATATTGCATGCACAACTTTACTATTGATATCGAGATCCTAAGCAGTGCATCAAAGAGGATAATGGGTGCGGCAGGTGTACCTCTTGTGCCGGGTTATCATGGTGACAACCAAGACATCAACTTCTTAAAATTAGAAGCTGAAAAGATTGGATATCCTATTTTGATAAAACCCACACATGGGGGTGGGGGGAAGGTCTGCTCTTTGACAATTTTTTATATGCAGCCATGTTTGCATTGCATATAATGTTAACTATTTATGTATGCTATCTAACAAACACTGTTATTAGACATATGTGCTGCTTTTGGTAAAGTCTCATTATAAACATTCATGATGGAAGCTAGTAAGTTGCATGATGGTCTCGAGTTTGTGCCTTATGTTACTGTCCTTTTAGGGCTTTTTTTTTTGGGTGGCTACATAGATCTCCGCAACTGAACTTTATATGAAGCAATATCCTTAGTTAAATCAAGAGTTTTTAAATATTTATTATAGTTTCTAGCAAGGTTCACTGTACTGCCGCATACCGCTTGGTATAGACAGTACGTACAGGTCCAATAGGGGTTCGATATGGGCGATGTATGTTAGTCTGTCGTTACACCCCACTGTATCATGTGTGAATACGTCAGTACCTATCGTGCCGACAGTCGATCGGTATACCGGTACGGACCGGTAAGGGGAACCATGGTTTCTAGGAAGGCCTCTTTAAAATATGTTCATACAATTTTAAATGATTACCTATCATTTTATCCTCTATCAGACTATGTCTATTTGTTTCAAGCAAGGATTGCTATATTGGTCGAAACGGTACAAAAAAGTGGTACATAGTGAACCGCTATGCGGATCAGCTCATTCTGAATTGTACGCATCGAACATTTTAGGTATCGGTATGGGGTGATGTATCAACCAATATGATCGAAACTCATGTTGTATCAATATGGGTACAGGTGATGTATTGATCAAAATTTGATCGATACCGACCCAAATCGGGACAACTTTGAACCCAACAGTCAAATTGACTGTTGGGCCTCTTTTGGGCTTCAAATTCCCCTCCCTACCCCTTCTTATATTCACTCTTCATTAACACTCTCTTTCTCAGACTCACTTCTGATCAAAGTTCCTAATCAGCGATTAGTGATAATCAAGCTATTGATTTGGAGAAAGAAGGAATTGGAAAGTCTAATTAGAGTTAATTAGTATCATTTTGATTGGTTTAGGCCTAATTAGGGATCATTAGGTATAATTTAGGCCCAATTAGGGGTTATTAGAAAGATAATTTCATTTGCTCATCCTTGTAACCTAGTATTTCTATTTATTTGTGTCTCATATACACTCTATTCTTATTTAAATACAATAAAAAAATACCATTAAATTAGGATAGAAAATCCTAAAATGTTTTTTTTTTTTGGGGTCATTTTCTAGCCTTTTTTTCGAAAACCAGTATGTACTGGCATAACCACATATGGTACGCTGGCTGATACCAACCGATACATATTGGCCTGCCTAGGATTGATACCACCAGTCAGCACGAGATGTGGTCCTTGATCTCAAGAAGCACAACAAACAAAAATTTCATTGCATAGAAAAAGACATATATGTATGCTTTTTCCATAAGTTTGAGAAAAAAATAGAACTTGTCGTCCGTCAAGTTTATTCTTATAACACTGCTTCTCAATGCAGCCAGAGTATGGGTTAGACCTGACTTTGGGAAATTCGTTGAAAATTCAGTTGAAACTATATATATATACACACACACACATATACAGATACATGTACATATATATACTCTGATTGCTTTCTTTTACAGGGTATGAGAATAGTCCAAAGTCCAGATGAATTTGTTGAATCTATTTTGGGAGCACAACGTGAAGCTGCTGCTTCATTTGGCATTAACACTATCTTATTAGAGAAATACATAACTCATCCCAGGCATGTGGAAGTCCAGGTACAATGTTCAGGAAATAAACCTATGCTCTATCTCTAATGTTTTATTGATGGTGTCTTTAAAATATCATCTTGTCTGCAATTAGTTCGTGCCTTTTATTTTGCACTACCTACTAATGTGTTTTCACAAAAAAAAAAGAACATGAAATGATTTTCTAGTTTATCAAAATTCACTCAACAATCTGTATAAGCAAAAGTGGTTGTTTGGTAAGAAATTTATGTTGGAGCTATTTATTTGTATAGGTTAGTGAACATGAATGTGTCTTTAATGGAGTATCATTGGCTACTTCCGCATGCATCTAACTTATGTGTCTGCCATCTCACAATTCTTTTTCTCTTTGATGATGTTGATACGTGCAACCTACTCACTGAAATAAAATTGATTTTTATTGCTAACTAATTTGGGAAAAGTCATATATGTATATTTGATTTCATTTTAAATTTGCAGTTTTATTACATGAAACTGGTTTTCAATTTGGACATTTGTATCCGATGTCCTTGTGGTATGTCTCATTAGCAATCTAGCATTGTTTATTAAGCAAACATCGTTTTGTTAGTTTTTGTTAACCTTCCAATGTAAGAGGAAAATAAGGACAAATGAACAGAGAGACAGACATCAAATGAAGCAGGATTCAGTTTGTCATTGGTCCAATGCTCACCTTTTTTATTGTGATATCTTATTGGGTGGCATCACAATTAATGTTGCAAATGCAAGGAATGTTTTTGAATATCTTACTGAATCTATGCAATCCCAGAAAATATTTTGAAATTGCATCTCTAAAAATAATAGATATTTTTTACTACTTTGTAGTTTGTAGTTTGTACTGCTAAGTTAAAAGAAGATACTTTATATGCTTTTTTTTTTTTCATTGGAAGATTGAAGTTCGCTGTGATGCATTGGGAAAGTGCTTGCTTTGATCATAAATAAAGAATGAATTTGATACTTGAGGTCCATGTATTTGCTTCTAATATTTATTTGTTGAATGATCATAAATCATGCAATGAATGTCTGAATTTCACTGTCATGTTTGCAGTTACTATGAGATCATTAGGGATAAAATGACTTATCGATCTGAAAATTCTATGTGTTCTTGCTTATTAAAACCTGATCCAAGTTATTTAATGAGCTTATGAAGATCTCAAAATGTATCTACATGATACGTCATAGCTCATAATAGGTCATAAGTGTTTAATGGCTTACTCACCTTTTAGATGACTTTTTTTTATTGGTTTGCTGAACATGAAGGTTTTTGGAGATAAACATGGAAATGTAATACATTTAAATGAAAGAGACTGCAGTGTGCAAAGAAGGCATCAGAAGATAATTGAAGAAGCTCCAGCGGTAAAGTTCTCGTGTCTTGTTACTTCTTCAAATGTTTATTATGAGGATTATCATAGTTTTTGATAATTGGATTGGTGCAGCCAAACATCACCAATGAGTTCCGTTCCCACTTGGGCAAAGCTGCTGTTTCTGCTGCCAAGGTACTTGTATCTACATGATTTTGTTTTGTGTTAGCAACAATATTTGGTCATATTAAAATTAAGTTACTGCTAGGTATTCCATTTTTATCAACAAAATCACTTTTGGACATGATCCCTTATCAATACTGGCTATACTTGATATTTGATGTAATTGCATTGTCAGGACGGTTGTTAAATAGAGAAGTACTCAGACATTAGAGTTTCTGGTTTTATGTTGAATAGATTGATAGAACTTGTATACGACTTGGAAACATTTTTTCTTAGTAAGAAGAATAGGAAATCATATTCACAACTAAACTAAATAATAAAATATGTGCTTTAAATCAAGGTCTTCAATTTCGAATAATATCGCCCATACCGGGCGGTATGTATCGGTCCGTCAGTAGACCGGTACACGGACCGCCCACTATCGGGTGGTTTTATTTATTTATATATATATATATATATATATATATATATATATAATATAAATATAAATCAAGGTGACGTCGCACTTTTTTTTACTTATATATAAATATATAAATATATCTAAATAAAAAGATTATATATGTATGTATATATATATATATATATATATATATATATATATATATATATATATATATATATATATATTATAGAATATAGAGGCGATGTCACCGAAATTTTTTTTACTATATATATATATATAGCGGTATACCAAGTGGTATACCACTCGGTATACAGTAGTACCGTATTGAATGAATCTCGAAACTTCAGTACGGTACGATGTTTCAATCCTTGCTTTAAATAGCAATAGTGAGAAGTTAATGTCCCTGAGATGAGGATGTTAATATGGATGTGTGAGTTTACTATATAAGATAAAAAACAAAATAAGCTACGACATTCATGAACAATTAGCTGTAGCTATGAAAAAACAAAAAAAGATGTGAAAGACCATTTAAAATGGTATAGACACATTTAAAGAAAATCCATAATTGCTCAGTTAAAAAGATAAGATGATTAAGTTAGTGGTATGGAATAAAGGAGTGAGAGATCTAAGAAATTTTTTTGAAAATAATAAAATGGAGATTTGACTGCTCTTGACTAGTAATATTGTCCTAAGTTGAGCTCAATATGGGAGAAATTCATGTCGCTGGTTCCAAATTGTTGGGACATTGCAAATTCCTTCTTGTTCTGCCCTCTCTCTAAACTTGTAGGCTTTCGTTCTCATTATTCTATTAATTCAAGATATACTTATATCCAGGTCTGTCAATTCAAGATATACTTTTTTGCATACTTGCATTGGTGGAAGGTGTTCTACTACCAAGTAGATTGTCATTAAAAATTCTCTTGCTGTTTGCGAAATCTTCTTTTGCTTTCTGCTTATGGTTCTCTCTCATCCGAAGAGCTTTTATCATCTGAAGGACACTGTGTCATTTCATTTTCTGATTTTTTTCATTCTCCTATTCACTAATGTGTTATTTTCAGAAGTTTGGTGTGCATTCTGTCATAATCTTGATATTTTGACTTAGTGGTGGTCAAATACTCTTTGATGCTTGTTTTGCCTTTGTTGAAGAATTAGTATATCAGTTGCGATATTCTCCAACTTTTAGTATTGTTTATTGTGGGGTCCAATTTTTCCTGGAATTATTCATTAATGCTGCCATAGGTAAACTAAGGCGCTGAACTGTTTCTGCCATAAAGAAGTTTTTAGCTTTTGGATGAGGCCAAAAGCTAACTGGACCATTTGTAATTTGGGACAGGCTGTTGGTTAACTAGATCAGTCAGACTAATTAACAATATAGCGATAATTGTTTTTACAAGAATGGAGGGGTTTTTACATGTAATTTATTTTTGGATGTTATTTTTGGAGAGAGTCTACAATTTTAGTGGGTCCAAGATAATAATATCCTCATTTTCCCACTGTTTTCCTAAGTCTTAGTCCCCCTTTACATCTACATCCGTTATGAATTTTGCACATGTTTCTATTTGTTAGTATTCTTTTTCTAACTTATGCAATCCTTGTGGCATTAATTATCTGTGAAGGCAGTTGGTTATTACAGTGCTGGAACTGTGGAATTTATAATGGACACTATCTCGGGTGAATTTTATTTCATGGAGATGAATACCCGTCTTCAGGTACCTATATTTTTTTTGTTACTGATTATTTGAATGTATAATGCATTGATTACATCCTTGCCATTGCTATAAGCGAATAATTAATACACCTTATCTCATCAAGTTATCATGTTGCATAAACTCCCTTTTATGGATCAATTTTTGTGAAGGTTGAACACCCTGTCACTGAGATGATTGTTGGCCAAGATCTTGTAGAGTGGCAGATTTGTGTTGCGAATGGTGAACATCTACCATTGGTCCAAGAACAAGTTCCCCTAAATGGTACATTGTTGAGCAAGATAAGCTGACTTCACATGCGATTTTTTACAATTTTGCTACCGTTATACATCTTTACATTCTTTTCATGTTATTTATTTTCTTATTTCGTATTTTTGACCTTTTAATGATGGTCTTTTTGAAGTTTCAGATCCAACCAAGAAATTTTAGGTTCTTAGATTAGATGTGCTCATGCATAAAAGAATGCACATAGTGAAAACTTGGCTTTGTACTGATTATTCTTGAAGGTCTAGACTCTACACCACAATTCAAAGGTTCACCAACCAATTGGTGTAATTTGACCAAAATTACAGATCTCTTTTAATAAAGAAAAATCAAAGAAAATTCCTTTGCAGGGAAACCCTAGAAGATATCTACATTGTCTTGATGCTTAGTTCAACTGTTCAATGATCATCAAAGCAGTCGTTACTTTATCATATTTATTAGCATATTGCATGAGATCTGGTTGGTCTCTAATGATAACAAGTGAGAGTTTCTGAAATAAAATAATGTTTCTCAGTTCTAACCACTAAAATTCTGCTAATGCTTCATGGTTTTTTAAATCTTAATTTGTATTAAATTGAACCCATACTTCGTTTAGTCAATTGCTACAATAATCTTCTTGTTTATTTTACTCTGGAGATTGTGCTAGCTGATCTTACAATCTACATTTCTGTAATTGCTGGTATTGAATATGAAATTCAATGTCATTTATTATGTTTTTGGATATTAGGGCACTCCTTTGAAGCTCGAATATATGCTGAGAATGTACCAAAAGGATTTCTTCCTGCAACTGGAACACTACACCACTATCGGCCAGTTCCAGTCTCACCTACTGGTATTGCACATAAGTAATTAAGCATATATCATTTTATGTATTAATTCTTAGTTTTTTAATAAAACAGTGCGAGTTGAAACTGGAGTAGAGGAAGGGAATACTGTCAGCATGCACTATGATCCTATGATAGCTAAGCTCGTAGTATGGGGCGAAAATCGACATGCAGCATTAGGCAAACTTAAGAATTGTTTAACAAACTTCCAGGTGCACCTCACATACTAGATTTGTATGTTTTTCATTCTACTCATTGTAATTTTTCTTCTTTGGTTTGTCGTTGTGACACCTATGAGCACTGTAGATTTCCTGCACAGGATTGCTGTATCTAAATAAGAATATTTCATTTGTTTATTTCAGTAGCCATTCATCTTGTACTAAGTGAGATATATGTGACACAAAATTGTTTCAAGACCACTGCATTATATGAAAAGAATAAATTATTCTTGTATGCACAGACCATGACTCTGCAATCCTCACCTGTTTCTGTATTTTCTCACTTGGATGAACTTGTTCTTGGATAGCCAGTCTATAAAACATGAAGAGTCTTATTCATGTTATGTAAATACATCACTTAAAGTATATTCAAAAGTGAAAAAAATAAAGTATATTCAAAGAGAAAAGATCTTGTCTGGAAGAACTTTTGATTTCCATAGTGTATGTATCATGTAAAGATCGGTGGCTGTTAAGTAGTTCTGCCCTTGTAAAGTGATCTTTTCTGTGGATATTGGATCTTTAGAGCCATTAGAATAGATTTGTCTCTTCTCCTTTAAAATTTTATACAACCCGTGAAACCAGTGACCATATAATGGAAGATTTCTGAGTACCATTGGCTGAAAAACATTCCTAAAGTTTTGTATTGTACAGAGAAAGATCAGTCTTTTCACTGTAGAAATATATGCTTGTTTGGTAATAGCAATGACACAAAGAAATACATAAATTTATGTTAGGTGCTCATTACATCCCCGAATTTATAGTTCTCTTCTAAATTTACAGCAGAAGCATGCATGAACAAAATGGTTTCAGATTCCAACTCTTCGTTGATGTGCTTTTTCAGGTTGCAGGGTTGCCTACCAACATCACATTCCTCCACATGCTTTCAAATCATTGGGCCTTTGATAAGGGCCTAGTTGAAACACATTTTATAGAGCATTTTAAAGCTGATTTTTTCCCTGATGAGGTACCAGTGGAAACAGATGTTGCTGCTAAACTTAGTGCAACAATTGTTGCTGCCTGCATATGTGAAATGGATTATACAACATTGAGAAAAATGATTCCAAGTATGCTGACTCTTTCATCTTTGATGTGCCGATTTGCAGTGTTGTGGTTCTTCAATCTAATCTAAGTAGTTGGTGGTTACAGGCGGGAACAGCTTACTTCCACTGTGGTATAGTCAGCCTCCTTTCAGAATGCATCATGCTGCAAAGCGCATGATTGAACTAGAGTGGGATAAAGAATTAACTGGAAGCTTCCCAATGACTCTGAAGCTTGTGATTACCTACCAACTTGCTGGGAGTTATTTCATTGAGGTAAGAAATACATGTAACACCATGTGGACTGGTGAAGCTGTTGTCACTAGCATAATGTATCATTACTTACTAAATACATGGAGACTTTTCCCAACAGTTCAATAAGATATAAAGCATGTTAATAAGGAAAGCTTTATCGCGGAATCTAGGCATATTATCAACATGTCTTGAGGAACCATGCTTGTCATTAGATGTCATATCTTCAACAACATGATGATATTAAAGGATTTATCCAAATTCTTCGAACATTCGTAATTGTATGGTACAATAAGGCTTCTTTGGAGATTTGACAATAAATTTATGACTAGATAATAATTTATATACAACCATTTAAGAGCTTGCGTGGAGATGTATGCAATGCCCAATTATACTATAAAGTGGTCTGATGTCAAACTTAGAAAGTCACTTGGTAGGTAAGTAGTCTCTGTGCATTGATAAAAAGTTGGCATCTCTCTTACCTCTTTGCTGAGTGAGAGTAGGTTATGCATCAGACACCAGTAGTCTTCTAGAATTGTACATTTTGACATTGTTGATCATGCTTGCAATATCACTTGTATGGTTCTCCTAACAGCTTGCTTTGGATTCAAATCAATCATCTCTGATATCTGTGAATGTATCCCTGTAGTTTGTTGCTTTTCTACTTTCATTAGAACTATTATTGTAGCACTATAGTATATATGCTCAAAGTTTTGCTTTGAATATATATCTCATGTTTACCTACTTTTTATTTCAAATGGTATTTACTCTATTGTAGATTGGTGACAGTGACTCCCCTGGTTTGGAAGTCAAGATCATGCATGCAAGAGATCGAGACTACAAAATTGATGTTAATGGACTGCAGAGCAATGTCACTTTAGCAATTTATTCTAAGGTAGACTTCTTATATTCAAATGTGTATTTTGATTAATGAGGTAGATAATTTTATCTTCCATTTTGGGAATGTCATACTTCTTGCTTGAAAAGGGTAGCACAGTACACAAGGCTCCCCCGCCTTTACAGAGTCTAGGGATGACTCTAGACCCCACATTTACTCTCTTTTTTTCCTCGGAGAGGTAAATTTAATCTCTAAAGCTATTTCTGAAGTTGCATTCTCCAATTCAATGCTACCAGGAAAGAAGCAAGCACATACAGGTTTGGCATGGCAAGCATCATTACCATTTCAGGCAAACTGTAAGGCTAGAGCAATATAATGATGATGGGTTAGAGCACAAGAAGGATTTTCAGGCTAGTTCTCATCCCAAAGGGAGTGTGTTGGCTCCTATGGCTGGTTTAGTGGTTAAAGTTGTGCTTGAAAATGGTTCATTCGTGGACGAAGGCCAGCCTGTTTTGGTTCTAGAAGCAATGAAAATGGAGGTAAAAACAACTTTCCATGTCATTTCATCTATTCGTTCTCCTTTTGGAGCATATTATCTTATTTATTTACTGTAATATCTTTCAGCATGTTGTCAAATCTCCTCGTGCTGGCTATGTGAATGGGCTTCAAGTTGCTGCTGGCCAACAAGTCTTTGACACTACTGTTCTCTTTAATATAAAGGTATAAAGTCTTGGTCAATATGTTGTTTCATAAAACACTACTGAAATTGCTTTCCTGCAGATATTATGCATCTTGCACTTCTATACCTCTGACATTTTTCTTGTTTTGACAAACAGACCACCCCAAAAATATCAAGATATCTGGATGGCTAATATTATGTTTCTCAGAGCACAATTCTGGACTATTTTCTGGTTAATCCAACTTTGGATTGGTCAGAAGTTAATTTATGTGGATTTTAAGGAAAAACATTTATTTTTTCCTAACCTTAGTTGGATTAACCCATATGAATAGCAAACTAATGCAACACAACAAAGATGAAAAATTGATCTAATGAAGTTCTTTTGTTTGATACCATTACATAAAGGAAGAAAAAGGAAAACAAAAAAAAATAAAAATAAAAATAAATATCTTTTGCTTGTCCCTGAGTAAGTAACATACTGGCTATATTTGGATGAGGGGAACTTGGGGCAGTGTGGGAAGCAAGTTGATGGTTGATCTGGAAGAGGATAAAAATGCCACAAACCATACTATTGCTTTAATATTTGTCAATTTTAACAGAGTGGTTGTAAGTGGACGTGGACTGCATGACAACAGTAGGAAACCTGACATGGTTGATGGGGTGTCACATGCCCATGTCAAGAGGAATTTTAAGAGGAAAAAAATGTTAATATATTTGTAGATTAGTCACCGGTGCATCTTGGACTGCATACAGCATTGGGCAAGGTACATGGTTGATGTGGTCACTGGTCACAAAAATGTCCATATTGAAGAATTTTTTTTGGAGAAAAGAAAAGGTCAATTCATTGTTCTAGCTCAAATTTTAGTTAATTTCTGCCAGCATGACTGAAACTATATGATTTGGATGATAACTGAAACTATTTGATTTTGGATGATAAGTGTGCACATTGTATAGTGTGAGTCTCCATGACCACTTAGCTTGCAGAAACAGTTTTTGTTGTCAAGCACACACCAACATAAGTGGAACATACCTCTCTTGTTCTCATAAATTAAATGAAAAATCCTGAATAGGACTGGTAACTGAACAAGCCTTTCATAAACAGCTCAGGCTTGGCTCAGTTCCAAGCTCAACTAACATCGGCTTGAATTTAAAGGATAGAACTTTGAGTAGTAGAATAGGCTTGAAACTAATTTCAAGCCAAGCTTGAACTTAGCTAGGTTATATCAGGCTTGGACAATTGGCTTGATTCTGTATAATTCTCATGAAATAAATTAGTGTTTCATTCTATATGTTCCCAGAAGCCAAAATCTAATACAATCTGAAGATGGAGTCTAAATTCAACACATGCTTATTGGAATGTTTCATTCATCTCTACTGATGTTATTTCTTCAACCATAAACATATTTATGTTAATTTAGATAAAGAGTCATGATGGCATAGACGTCCAGTCTTTAGCTTATATCTTGCTCTTGCCATAATAGCAATACACTTAGATTCTATTGATTTGATAAGGCCGTTTGCAATGTTTTCCCAAGCAACAAATGATGCTTAACAATTTTCTTTGTGTTATTTAATCATGGCCTTGATTAATGTACTTATTGGAGATTGCCTTGTCTTGAAATAGGTTCTAGCTCTTGGCTAGTTATTAGGCTTAATCAAGTCTTTAACTAGTCAAACTGGTTAGATTAGACCTTCATTCTTAATTCACTTCTAAAAGAAGTTACAAAATTATAAATAGAATTCTTATTAAAGTTAGAACTAATCAATCTTACCTGGAACTTGTCCAATCTCAGAGAGCATCAAATATAGTCAAATCTAAACCGTGGTTGTATCAGATCACTTACATGCAGATTATATTGATAAGTTGGCATTCGGCTCATGCTACCTCCAAGATTTATAGATGCTAGAGACTACCGCTAGACTTGAACATTCAATTGTTGCTTCAGACTACCTGGATTTCAATAGTACCACAAGGATTTGCCAGACTTTGTCAAAGAATATTCATGAATATTCATGAACTGTGTCGTCTTTATGAAGATTCATAATGTAATAAATGGAACTATGATAATGATATCTGTATAGGGAGATTTCAACTCATCTTCCATATTCTAAACTTCAGTTACTTCTTCAATAGCTCTTATGCAGATCTTCGATGATTGCTTGTGTTATTGGATACTTTGGGGGAATCTTCAGCTTTGCCATAACTTGGATCTTTGAATCTTATCGAGTGTTGTAGCTCTTAATTTTATTTTAAATGTGGCATCACAATGTTGAGGATTAATGGATTGGGAGGATCTGTTATGAACAGATCAGATCCAAGCTGCTAGAGGATGAGTTTGCAGCCTATGCAGAATCCTCACTCTTATTTTCAGCTACTGAATTCCAAATAAAAAAATTCCTTAAGCATGGTGAAAATTCCTTGAAGAAGGTATCTGGGAAATTGAAAATACTTGACAAGACTCACCTGGAAAACCAAGCTTAAGTAGGAACCAGGATGGCTTAATCTAAGCCCTAGTCGGCTTCTAATATTGCATACATGGTGGAAACATTCTCTCATCTCATTTTCTAAGACGTGGTGTAGGTTATTTTATTGCAGTTCAGAGCTGCTTATTGGCCTTTGTGTTACTTATTTGTAGTTCTGCTGTTTCTATATGGTTGTGCTAACACATTCAGTTTCTTATATTTCCAGGATAAATAACAAGGCTAACTTCCGGAAAGTAATTCTGATGTCAGGGGCAGTCATAGTCAACACTTAATGTACATATGAGCATACTTCAAAGTTCGAACAATGAACAGATCTGATTGCTAGGGGGAAGGTTCCCACAAATGTGGATCTGTGGAGTCATAAACCGAAATGTTTCAATTACAAAAACAGGCTTCATGTCCCATGATCTAAATAATGCCTTGCATAGTGCTATAATGAGATGTAGGGATATTCATTGGAGTAGGTAGCAGTGAATTTGCTACGTCAGCAATTTTACTGCATTTCATCTGACTCCTTTCATTTGTTCCATCTTTATCATTATAAACTTTTGCCATTTTCCCCTTGTTCCATCCAGTATCATATGCTGTTTTCTTATTACAAATTTGTTGAATGGTTTTTAGTTTCTTATTACTGTGATCTTCCTGATGCCAAAGTGTCACGAGGGGCTATTACGAAAGTGATTGTTCCAGTTTCCAACAGCAGAGTATATTCCTCATACTGATTCTTTCACTGATCAAGAGATTTGTATAGGTAGTAGTGAACATCAATTTCATCGTTTCTTTCCTCTCCTTTGTTCCATCTTTTTGTCAGTTTAAGTTTTGCTTGAATCTCATGCATAATCTATATATGTTGTTGAAAGCCACAACCTCGATGAATACCTCACTTGTTGAAAGACATGGTTAATCTGCATGTGTGCACACCTTTTGATGAGTCTGTGATCTCTTCTTATCCTGTGTATGCAGGTATTTCGATAAGGCCACTTTATGCTTGTGAGTCGAGTTCCAACTGCTTCATCATGTCATGCTTATGTGAATCTTTCATTATTGATTGGATCATTGATTGAATTGGTAGGTCAACTAATCGAACCTTAAATTTAATAATTATATAAATCATAAATTTAATTATATATCATGTTAAAATTTATAAGCACATTAGAAAATTAAATTTAAGAGGGAAGTCCGTATTTGAGTTTTGTTTTAATTTATCTTTATAAATTAAAAAGATTCGAATGCTCTTGAAAATTTTAAATATATTTTATAATAAATTAATAATTGAGGCAAATTTGTAAATCACATCTATTGATTGAGAGATCTTTTGATTGGCCGTATTGGTCCGGTCCAAGTTTTGTGTGTCCAAACATACGGCCCAACAATTCTCTTCATGGTGAATATATGGTTATTTTTTGAATCTCTATTTATTTATTTTATGAATTAAACAGGGCCAACACCACCGCTCTCTCAAGACCGTGTGCCGACCTACCTTTGTCGCTTCCTTGCCCTCGAAAACCCCTCCTCTCTCGCCCTTCCTCTCCAGTAGCGAACGATCTGTCGGAAACCCTGATTTCGCTCCTCTCTTCGCCCAAGATTGAATCTAGAAACGAAATGCTAGATTGCCATCTTCTCCGTTTCTTCCTGTCAATTGCAGCTTTGTGGCTTCTTCCGATGGCCGGAGTTGAGCGAGCGGTCGCAGTGTGCGCTGCGGCCTGGACCCGGTGAGGGCTCATCCCTTCTGTGACTCCTGAAGAAAGAGAGGATCGTTTTTAAGTAAGGCATGCGTGCTTGCCTGATTATCTGTACCATCTGATGTGTCTGCTAGAATGGGAGTGGGTGAATTAGGGCTCGGGATGAGTGATACTGTCCTCTCACGAACCTGATTAGCTTTCTGTAACCATGTTCTGACTCCATTTCATTAGTTGTTGATGTTGATCGTATATATACGACTTCATTTGTTTCTCGTCTTGAAACTGTTGGGATATTAGTATTTGCCTTAAAATAAGACGTCAATAAATGGAAATGTCAGAGTCATCGTCGTTGTTGTGGTTAATGTGAAGCCCTCCTGCAGGTTCAGAACTTCATGAGGTCACAAGAGGCACTACTCGTCGATTATGCAGTGAGGTCGGCCCAAAAGGATTGGAAGTGATGTGTTTAAAGAAATATCTTACTGCAGAAGCGATGTTTGCAGGAAGACCCTAATCACTTGTTTTGTCTTCTTACTTTTTTTGTCTGCAGTATTAGTTGCAGAAAAGTGTATGGTGAGCGATGTCTTCTGCAATTAGCTCATTAAGCACTTGTTTTGTTCAGTCTCTACTTGTTCTTCATTAATCTGCTGTCCTACCTTAATTTTCTTTTGTGGATAGACACATTATGCTTGAATTCGTAAGTTCAATTTATAGTCACTTGTTTTCCCTGCCATCTGTATGAAAACTGAAGATATACCGTCTAAAGTTATTAATAGAGATGTGGAATTGATGCTTTGCCTTCTAGATGTGGCTCTTGTTTCTGTTGATTTTTCAAGCATTTTTCTGCTATATGCTCCTGCATTTAAGTTGAAAGCTTAAGGTACATGTTATTGACAATCACTGTTGTTTGGAACACGTATTTAGGTCTATAGGCTTGTATACTCATATATGCTTTACAATTCGTTTATTACATGCAGAATTATTGGTTTTCAGTCCACTTGGTTTTGTGAGCGGACTCTCATATGATGGAAGGATCCTTGAATATCACATGAATTCAAATTCATTTGCTAAGGTAAAACATTATATTTTGTAAAGAGAAATTTTCAAATGGCATCTTACTGTGGTAGCATATGTAAAATGCATTTGTTTTTCACCTTTGTGGTTTCCTGGGTGATTTGACTGAAGTTTCTCCAGATGAGGCTCTTTTAATGTTGCTATTTTATGGAAAACAAACACAAAAGCTTTTGCATTTATGAGGAGGCAAATAATCTTTTCTGTCATAGCTGATTACTTGGATTCTGTCTTTAGTTGGTTTGTTTTTCTTTTTTTTAATTTAGTTCCTTCTGACCACTACTAGTTGCCATTCTAATGATTCACACCGCTCATTCTTGTGGTAGGTCAGAAACGGGAAGGAGATTCCATTTAGAACAAGTTTCAAGAGTTCAATGTTGTGGATGTTCTAGACTTGTCGCCTAACTTGCAGATCATTTGTCTTCCAACTAAGGTACTTTATGCCCACTTTGGGATCAATACTTTATTATGAATAACCAGATGAAACTGTCTACAATGGATCTCTTTCCTCATTGTAAATTAAACACTGAAGAATATATCACAAGCTATGAAGATTCTCAATGCACTGAAGAATCTTTCCGCTTTTCTTTATTCTGGTGATGATGATTCTTATTGTCTATCAAAGCAATTTATTTATCTGCTTTTAGTGGAGTTGAATCCTCTTTCAATCTCTAGAAGCAAGAAAGTAGCTATACTTATGAACTTACATGAGAAACTTTATTTGGAAAGGATCTTGTTAGCTATGTTCCTCCTCTTAAAAGGGATCACTAGAAACCTACATAATTGATTTAGCCATATATGAAACCAGCAGTATAATGCCTGTAGATATAAGGAGTTTGTTTGAAAAGCTTTGTAATCATCCAGTATCTTTAGTACAAATTTCTATCCTCTGGCAATCACTTGGTGAAAATTCTAGGCATCTTAAGCCTATCCTCATGATGCATGCAGTAGGTATGTTATTAGGGTACAATTTTGGCAACCTTTCCATAAACATGATAGGATCTATTGGTTAGAATGAAAAAAACTTTGCACATATCAACGAGCTGGAATAGCTCAGTTGGTTAGAGCGTGTGGCTGTTAACCACAAGGTCGGAGGTTCAAGCCCTCTTTCTAGCGATTTTTAATATTTTTGGTTTTAGATTAAAAGTTTTTTGACTTATTTCTGATAATTTTGATTATTTTTTATATTCTATTAACATTTGATATAGTGATGTTCTGAATATGGAAGTTATCAATGTTGTAGTCCCCTTTTAGTGAATTACTTTTCCTTGGTTTAAAAGTTATTTGGCTTATTTATGATAATTTTAATTATTTTTTATATTCTGTTGACATTTTTGGTTTTGGTTTAAAGGTTTTTTGACTTATTTCTCATAATTTTGATTATTTTTTATATTTTGTTAACATTTGATATAGTGATGTTCTGAATATGAAAGTTATTCAGCGATGTAGTCCCCTTACGCTCCTTCAAGCCCTCTTTCTGGTAATTTTTAATATTTTTTGTTTTAGATTAAAAGTTTTTTGACTTATTTTTTATAATTTTTATAATTTTTTATATTTTGTTAACATTTGATATAGTGACATTTTGAATATGAAAGTTATCAGTGTCGTAGTCCCCTTTTAGTGAATTATTTTTTTTTTTGGTTTAAAAGTTATTTGACTTATTTATGATAATTTAATTATTTTTTATATTCTGGTGATATTTTTTGTTTTGGTTTAAAGGTTTTCTAACTTATTTCTGATCATTTTGATTATTTTTGGTATCCTGTTAACATTTGATATAGTGATGTTCTGAATATGGAAGCTATCAGTGTTATAGTCCCCTTACGCTCCTTCAAGCGCTCTTAGGGAAATATTTTTTCTTGATTCGAAACTTACTTGACTTATTTGTAATCATTTGTACTATATCTGATAGTTTGTTAATGTCTAAGCACTATCTTTCTTCTTGTTGATATTTGATATGGTCATATTCAAAATATCTAAGCCTTCCTTTTAGTGAATTACATTTTTTTGGTTTAAAAGTTATTTGACTTATTTATGATAATTTGAATCATATTTGATATTCTGTTGATATTTGATATAGTTTAACTATGTTTTTTTTTCTCTTGATGCCTAAACATGGTTTTTTTTCTCATTTTTAATAATTTTAATGTTTTGAATATGGAAGTTATCAGTGTTATAGTCTCTTTATATTCTTTCCTTCAAGCCCTCTTAGCGAAATATTTTTTTCTCAATTCAAAACTTATTTGACTTATTTCTAATCATTTTGACTATTTTTCATATTCTGTTAGTGTCTAAGCACTATGTTTCTTCTTGTTGATGTTTGATTTGGTCATTTTACCTATTTGATATTTGATATGGTCATATTCAAAAAGTCTTCTTCTAGTGTTTTACTTTTTTCTGGTTTAAAAGTTACGTGACTTATTTATTTATATCTGTTGATATTTGATGTAGTTTGACAATGTTTTTATACTCATCATGTCTAAACATGGTGGTTTTTTCTCTCATTTTATTAATTTTTATGTTTTGAATAGGGGAGTTATCATTGTTGTAGTTCTCTTATATGCTCCTTCAAGCCCTCTTAGCGAAATATCTTTCTCAATTCGAAACTTGTTTGGCTTATTTCTAATAATTTTGAGTTTTTTTTATATACTGTTAATGTCCAAGCACTATGTATTTTCTTGTTGATATTTGATTTGGTCATTTTACTTATTTCTAATCATTTTGACTTTTTGTTATTCTAGTTGTGGCATTTATTTCTCTCAGCATTCTGTTGCTATATTCCTGCATTTAAATAAAAAAGCTTAAGGTAATTGTTATCAAACAAGCACTGTTGCTTGGAACATGTTCTTAGTTTTGTTGTCTTGTATATTCATATATGTTTCGTGATTCTTTTTTAGATATTTATTGGTTGTCAGCCCACTTGGTTTTGTGAGAGGACTCTACATAGAGGATCCTTAAATATCACATGAATTCGACTCCATATGCCAAGGTAAACCATTGCTTATTTTAAGGAGAAATTTTCAAGTGCCATCTTATCATGGTGGTATATGAAAAATGCCTTTGCTATTCATCTTTCTGGTTCTATGGGTGATCTTACTGAAGCTTCTCCAGATGAGACTCTTTTTGATGTTGATATTCTCTGGAAAGCAAAAACGAAAGCTTTTGCATTCAAGATGAAGCAAATAATCTTGTCTATCATAGCTGAATACTTGGATTCTGTCTTTCGTCATTCTGTTTTTTCTAATTTAGTTCCTTCTGACCATTACGAGTTGCCAGTATAATGATGCATAGCACTCATTGTTGTGGTAGGTTGAAACCTGAAGGAGATTCCATTTAGAACAAGTTTCGAGAGTTCAATGTTGTGTATCTTCTAGACTCGGTCACCTCACTTGCAGATCATTTGTCTTCCAAGGTACTCTATGTCCTCTTTGAGAACCTTATGTTATTATGAATCACTAGACCAAATTGTGTACAAATGACCTGCACTGATGGAAACATGATTATTTAAGTACAAATTTATTCTAATTAACAAGCTGGAATAGCTCAGTTGGTTAGAGCGTGTGGCTGTTAACCACAAGGTCGGAGGTTCAAGCCCTCCTTCTAGCGAAATTATTTTTAGTTTAAAATTTATTTGATGTATTTCTAATCATTTTTACTATGTTTAATATTCTGTTAATGTCTATCATTGTGTTCTTTCCTTGCTCATTTTTAATATTGTTGATGTTTTATTTGGTTATTTTACTTATTTCTAATAATTTCAACTATTTTTTATACTCAATGTCTAAGTTTGGTGTTTTTTCTCATTTTTAATACTTTTGATATTTTTACTATTGGGGTTTTCAGCATGGAAGTCCTCATATATGCACCTTTAAGCCTTCCTAGCAAAATATATATATTGTCTTTGGTTCAGAAGTTATTTGACTTATTTTTAATCATTGATTTTTGAAATTCTGATTTTGTTCAAGCACTGTGTTTTTTTGGGGCTCATTTTTTATAATGTTTATATTTGATATGGTTATTTTGATTATTTCTAATTATTTTGACTACTTTTATACTCTTGATGTCTAAGCATGGTGTTCTTTTTCTCATTGTTGATAATTTGGGAGTTGTTAGCATGGCAGTCCTCTTATCTGCTTCTTCAAGTTCTCCTTCTAGTGGAATATTTATTTATTTAGTTAAAAGGTTATTGGGCTTATTTCTAATCATTTTGACTATTTTTTTATATTCTGGTGATGTCTAAGCATTGTGCTTTTTTGGCTAGTGTTTTATAGTGTTGATATTTTGATATGTTTGTTTTATTTATTTCTAATCAATTTGACTACTTTTTATACACTTGATGTCTAAGCATGGTTTCTTTCCTCATTTTTAACAATTTTGATATTTTGAATATTGGAGTTATCAGCATGGTAGTTCTCTTATATGCTCCTTCTGATAAAAATTTGTTTGTTGGTTTGAATTTTTTTTACTTATTTCTAATCATTTTGACTCTTTTTTATATTCCCTTGTTGCCTAAGCATTGTATTTTTTTCTTTTTTTCTGTGTGCATGCTCGATTTTAATAATTTTGATATTTTTCGATATGGTTGTGACATATTAATAATCATTTGTCTAATTTTGATATTCTCTTGACGTCTAAGCATGGTGTTTTTTTTTTGCTCATTTTTAATCATTTTGATATTTTAATATGGTCATTTGACTTATTTTTATTTATTGAGTATTTTTTGTATTTTCTTGATGTTTAAGGTTGGTGTTTTTTTTTTTGTTCATTTTAATACTTTTGATATTTTGTATATGGGAGTTATCAGCATGGTGATATATGCTCATTTCTAATCTTTTTGATATTTTCAAGCATTTTTTTCTCATTTCTAGTAATTTTGATATTTTTCATATGGGAGTTATCAGCATGGTAGTATTTTTTTCCCTTTATTTTAAAGAAAATTAAATCACACTCCTTTTATAAGCACAATAATATATTTATTTTTCTCCTTTTTAAAATTTATTTGCTCATTTTTAATATTTTGATATTTTTGATATGGTTACATGACTTATTTCTAATCATTTTGGCTTTTTTGATATTCTCTTAATGTCCAAGTATGGTGTTTTTTTTTGTGGCTCATTGTTAAATCATTTTGTTATGGTCATTTGATTTAATTTCGAATCAATTTGAGTGTTTGTTGTATTCTCCTGATGTCTAAGCATGGTGTTTTTATTTTTTGCACATTTTAATAATTTTGATATTTTGTATATGAGTGTTATCATCATGGTGATCTTTTGATATGGTCATTTCTATTCTTTTTGATATTTTCTTGATGTCTAAGATTTTTTTTTTCTCTTGTTAGATAATTTTAATATTTTCATGTCGGATTTATCAGGTAGTCTTCTGATGTTCATTTTGAGATTTTGGCATGGGAGTACTGTTACCTTTATTTTGATGGAAACAAAATCAGACTCCATTTATAAGCATGAAAATATATTTGTTTTGTTCATGTTAATCATTCTGGTACTTTGACTTGGAGTATTTTAAATTATTTTGAATTGACTTGAAGCTTATCGGCATGGTAGTTTTCTAACATACTCATTTATAGATTTTTTTTTTTTTGAGATTTTGACTCATTTGTATTTATCTTACCTATATTTTATTAACTCAAAATCAGATCATGTGGGTTCTCATATTTTCATGAAGTGTCTGAAAATAATGCCTTTCTTTCTTGCGCATTAGCTGTGACTATGTGTCAGAACAGTTCTTGATAAAGACAATTTAGTCTGGAGATTTCAAACAATTGTTCGTTTGATTTGGTGACTTGCTTGAACTTATTTATAACTTCTGGTTTTGATTGCATCAAACTCCAAAATATTCTTGATATTGTAGAATTTTTAGCTCAATAGCTTGTACTTCTGTTCATCAAAGTTTTTGCATTATTAGTAAAGATGATTTTTTCAGTTATCTTATTGAAAGAAAGACAAATTACAATTTGTTCACATATTGTTTGGTACTATTTCCAATTATGCATCGACAGTTTAAAGTAAATCGCTTCAAAATATTCCTGACATTCAATTATCTTGATCTCAATAGCTTTACTTCTGTTCTTTTAAGTGCTTCCATTACAATAAGGATGACTGAATTAATTGTCTTTTTAACAATTAACACTCCTATGACTAATTTTGTCACATATTCCTCAATGTTGAGGGTGTTTTTAAGACAGTCACCACATCTGCAGATCATCTGAGTCTCCAAATAAGGTACTTCATTTGTCTACTTTGAGACTCCCATTGTGCACCACTAGATCAAACTCTCTCTTCAAGTGATCTGCATCCTCATAAGAAATTGAACACATAAAAATCTGGAGCAAGCTATCCAGATTCTCAACGCATTAAATGATGTTCCTTGATGAATCATACACCAGCCTGTTGATATTCACTAGGTTCATTGTTGTGGTAGGTCGAAAACTGAAGGAGATTCCATTTTGAGCAAGTTTCAAGGGTTCAACGTTGTCTGCTCTACAGTTATAGTCTGATCACCTCACTTGCAGATCATTTGTCTTCCAAGTAAGGTACTTCATGTTCACTTTGAGAACATTACATGATTATGCATCACTAGATCAAACTGTTTACAAGTAATCTGCATCCTCATAATAAATTAAAATCTGAAGAATATAGATCAAGCTATGAAGATTCTCAAAACACTGAAGAATATTTTCCGCATTTTCCTTGTTTTTCTGATGATGATTTTTATTGTCCAGCATGCCAGCTTATTG
Source organism: Musa acuminata AAA Group (assembly GCF_036884655.1). Classification (NCBI taxonomy): domain Eukaryota; kingdom Viridiplantae; phylum Streptophyta; class Magnoliopsida; order Zingiberales; family Musaceae; genus Musa; species Musa acuminata. Next base: position 40,663,684 of record NC_088341.1, read on the forward strand.
ATCTCCTTTCAGTGAAGATGAATTCTCTTTCAATCTTGACAAGTGAGAAAATAGTTATACTTGTGCTGAATTTACATGCAAAACTTATTTGTGAACGATTTTGATAGCTCGATTCCTCTTCTCTTAAATGGGATAATCAGAAACCTACATAATTTATTTAGCCATATATGAATCTAGCAGCATAATGCCTTGCTCTTTTTGATGGGCATATGTAAGGAGCTTTATTTGGAAAGCTATGTCAATTATCTCAATATCTGTAATACAAAATTCTATGTTTTGGCAGTCATTTGGTGGAAACTCTTGGCATCTTAAACCTATCCTCATGCTATTTGCAATAGTTATTAAAGGAGTCCTTATAGGTTTATTAAATATGTAATATATGGTCCTGTACCAATTTATCATGAAGCTGGAATAGCTCAGTTGGTTAGAGCGTGTGGCTGTTAACCACAAGGTCGGAGGTTCAAGCCCTCCTCCTAGCGGAATTTTGTTTTGGTTTAAAAATCATTTGATTAGACTGTTTTTAATATTCTCTTGATGTCTAAGCATGGTGTACCTCTTTGTTGCTGACTTTTAGTAGTGTAGATGTGGCTATTTTATTCGTTTCTAATCTTTTTTTACTACTTTTGGTACTGTTGATGTCTTAGTGCTTTTTGCTCCTTTTTAATAATTTTGATGTTTTTAGTATGGGAGTTATTAGCATGTTAACTTTCTTATATGTTTCTTCTAGTGAAAAATTATTTTTCAGTTACAAAATTATTATTTTTTTGAATCATATCGTCTATCTTATATATACTCTTAATATCAAAACATGAGTTTTTCTTTTTCTGCTCATTTTTAATAATTTTGATATGGTTATTTGACTTATTTCTGATCATTTTAAAATTTGTTATTCTTCTAAGCATGTTTTTTTGTCATTTTTAATAATTTTGATATGGTTATTTGGCTTATTTCTAATCATTTTAAGTATCTCTTGATGTTTAAGCATGGTTTTTGGTTTAAAATCATTTGATTAGACAGTTTTTTTATATTATCTTGATGTCTAAGCATTTTTTACAGTTTAAAAATTATTTGATTAGACTGTTTTTTTATATTCTATTGATGTCTAAGCATGGTGTACTTTTTTGTTGCTGACTTTTAATAGTGTTGATGTGGCTATTTTACTCGTTTCTAATCATTTTGACTACTTTTGATACTATTGATGTGGTGCCTTTTTACTCATTTTTAATAATTTTAATATTTTTAGTATGGGAATCATTAGCATGTTAACTTTCTTATATGCATCTTCACCGAAAAAATATTTTTCAGTACAAATTATTTTTCGAATCATATTGACTATCTTATATATACTCTTTATATCACAACATGGTTTTTTTTTTTTTTTTGCTCAATTTTAATAATTTTGATATGGTTATTTGACTTATTTCTAATCATTTAAATTTGTATTCTCTTGATGTCGAAGCATTTTTTTTTTTTTGCTCAGTTTTAATCATTTTGATATTTTGATATAGCTATTTGGCTTATTTCTAATCATTTTGAATATCTCTTGATGTCTAAGCATGCTTTTTATTTTGCTCTTTTTTTTAACATTTTTTTCTATTTTGAATGTGGGAGTTATCAACATGGTGACCTTCTGATATGGTAATTTTAATTTTTTTATATTCTCTTGATGCTTAATCATTTCTTCTCGTTTTTACTAGTTTTGATATGGGAATTATCAGCATGATATAAAACTTTTGAGATTTTAGCAACGGAGTGCTTTTTACCTCAAAATTTGATGGAGTTCAAACCAGACTTCTTTTAATGAATATCAATTTGACATCTAATTCACCTATTTCAAATCATTTTAGATAATATTTTTACATTCTATTGATGTTTATAACCATGATGATATTTTTGTTTATCTTGGAGTAATTTTCCTTTTTGATATTGCCATGCTCATTTTTAGTTTTTCTTTAGAGATTTTGTTTTCTTTGTGTTTTGATACCATATTTGATTGACGGGATATCAGATCCTTCAGATCTCATATTTTCTTTCTCGTGCATCAGATCCTACGATTTAGTTTTGGGGTGTCTCAGACAATTGTTCTTTTGATTTGGTCATGTGCGTGTACATTATAACTTCTGATCCTGATTGCAGCTATCTCATTTCACTCACTCCAAAATATTCTTGACACTGCAGAATTCTTAACTTGATAGCTTGTACTTCTGTTCATCAAAGTAATGCATTATTAGTAAAGACTATTTCACTTATCTTATTGATAGAAAGGACAAATTACAATTTGTTTCGCATGTTGTTTGGTTCTATTTTCATTTATACATCATAGGAAATTGAACACTCAAGAATCTAGAGCAAGCCATCAAGATTCTAAATGCATTCCTTGATAAATCATGTACCTGCTTATTGAGATTCTCCTTCAGTGGAGATATAACTCCTCTTTCATTCTCTACAAGTGAGAAGTATTGATGATGAATGATGCATTACTCTTGTTGGTCTAGCAGATAGAGCTACTAGCCATGCTATTTTGATGGGCACATACTGGGAAAGTTTGTTTGGAATAGCTAACTTCCAAAGCAATTTATTGTTCTACATTCCAATCAATACCAGTAAGCTGAAATAGCTTATCTGGTTAGAACAATATAAACTACAGAGAATGAATGCCAAAACCAGAACTGATCATGTAGAATTTAGCATGTCCAAATACAAAAAGTTCAATTTGGCAAGGAACACATCTAGTGGATAAGAACTGATGATGCATGAATCAATATTACCTCAGAGGTATTGGGCCCCTCAATAATGAGGAAAGAGAGCCTGCGAGCAAGATTTGCCTGTATTTTATACCTTAAGGCTCAATGCAATTGAGGAATGTCTAATAATTTTCTGCAAGTCTTTGTCTGATGCATGTAGCTAATGTACAAAGAACTGACTTTTCTGCGCCCATTTAGAATGAGCTCTTAAACATGACAAACAAGGTTTATAATGTAGTAGGCTCTGTTATTATCTGGTGCAGTTGATATGTAGGAAACTTTAACATGACAAAACCCTAGAAGCCCTAGAAGAACCACAAAGAAAACAGAAAGAGTAAGTTAAAGAGTAACTAGACCTAAATATATGAGGTAAAAGGGGTTGCATAAATCCACCAGGTCTTCTCAGTGTAAAATAGCATGATGATAGTAGTTGACAGATGACCTTAACATGTGGCTCTCTTAGCCAAGATAAACTTTGGTACCAAAACCTAGCATGACAACAGATGGCAGTAACACATTTGTCATCTCTCTCTCTCTCTCTCTCTCTCTCTCTCTGAGCCAAAAAACTGTGGTACCAAACCCAACATTAGTCTGAGCAGAACCATCTCTGAAAGCTCACCTGCATCCTTCCCTGGAAGCAAAAATCATCAGAAACATCCACAGAGGCACATGAACGATGTTGTTTTATCTTCCGAATCATTTCACTCACTATTGGATCAGAATCCATCACCACCAAAAGGAACTGCAAAATTCCAATCTGGACTGTCTGCAAATCTTGCAGTGATAGTTGGAGCTTGGAATCCTGGACTACATTGTGAGTGATGACTCCTCTGAGCACTTCTCCATGCCACCATCATTGAGCATCTCTTTGTTGCGGCACTCGCTGCTGCAGAATGCTTTCTCGCCTCTGAAACACATGACACCAACCACAAGAATTACTGTAGTGAGCAATGTAATTGTCAATACAGTTTACTGCAATTTCAACCATGTTGGATGCAATAGTCTGCAACAGGAGGGGACGCATGATCGGTCACTTTCTGTAGCTTATCCAAGTGTAGTGACCCAAACTTGAGGGCATGATGCCACTATGTTACTTCCACTTTTCATTGATCATGAAGGCAGCTCCTACCAAAGACTGGGGACCCCAACAGTGACCACTCCAGACATGAGGCCCCAAGAACAGTGGCATGCTCACTACCAAATGCATGGAATCCTGCACATGGTTCCTTTTTTAACATGATCATGGTGTGTGATCAAATCTCAGCATTATGTGCATACAGCGAAAGCTAACCAAGACCGAGAAATCCGCTTGTGGATTGAAGGATTTAGCTTTTGATCAAGTTGTAGTTGCAAGATTTCTTACACAAAAACCTTACCAAAGACAAATAATTGGCTGGATTAAAGTTGACCAGTATATACTTGTAGGGTTGTTTGTTCCAAGGAATTCTACTGTTATTTGGCAAGATTAGCAGCAAGTTGTCGGTTCAAATCTAAACGAGGTATGTTGTTTGACAAAAATAAGGATTGATTGGATTTTGATGCAGAGAAAGCTGTCATGAAACTGACCTGTACATGAAGGTGTCTTTCCCTTGGCCCAGATTCTTCTTGCATGCATGGCAGTAGCTCAAGAAATCATCAAGCAGGTAGCCTCCTCTATCGGCTGCAGAGCTCCCATCTCCACATCTCTCCACCACGCAGTTGTCGAAGATGTGGGTGGTCCTCGGATTTGGACCATGAGAGATCACACAGGTGTAGTCCTCGGAGAGCTCCATCTCGCTCATGGGGATGCTCCCGGTGAACACCCGAGGGGAAGAAGCAGGGGCAGGGGAGAGCAACGCCAACTGGGAGTCTCTGTTCTTGAGGCCGAACTCTATCGGCGACCCCACCGGCGACATGGAGCCGGAGCAGAGGGAAGGGATCTGGATCTTGAGCTGCGATCCAAGCAGCAGCATTCGGCTCTGCGCTTTGGGAGAGATGGCGACGGATTTCTCGCCATTGAGAGCGTCGATGATGCCGAGCCCGATGGCACTGCTGGTGGCGGTGGTGGTGGTGGTGGTGGTGGTCACAGCATCAAAAGGAGGCTTATTTGGCTGCCTATCAGAGAAGAAATGGTTACCGGTGGAAGACAAGTTCTTGGTTTCGAGGATGGAGGTCGGGCTCATGGCAGCCTCAGCGTCTGAGGAGCCATGGTAGGACAAGCACAAGGGGAAGAGCGAGGAAGGTCGGGGCTTGGCATCAGGCATGAGAACCTGCTTGCCATCGGTTGCTCTTGATCTCTTCCTCAGCATCATGCTTTGGTTTTGAGGCCTGCCTCTGCAGATGTAAGGAGTCATATAAGAGCGAAAGGCAAAAAAGGAGAAGATGGTCTCTTCCACCTTCCCTTTCCTTCCAAAAGAAAATAAAAGAAAGCAAGTCCAACAGAGATAGGACTGACCTGGGTTTGGTACTGCAACCCTGGAATCCCTTTGAATGAAACAAAGATTGGAACTTTGAAGAACGGGGAGGAGATGGAAAGGTAAAGATTCGTCCACCCACTGGAACTCTTCGAGAAGAACAAAAGACTTTGAACAGAAGGCTAATATCAATCGGTCTCAGTCATTCCAATTAAAGGTTCTCGTTTTTTGATGCATCGGTTTGAAGGCTTCTCTGCCAGCCAGCCAAGTACTTCCTCAGTTCTCCGTCAATGAAGGCTAGAGATGATCCCTAAAACCTCCTTCAATCTTAAAAATCCGATTTTGACGGCAAAAACCACATCAAGATGGCGCCTTTCCCCTCCCTTCCTCAATTTCTCTGCGACACACGCATCAAAAAGGACGAATCAGACATGCAGAGCCCAGTGCCGACGAGAGGAGGCTGCGGTGGTCTGCCCAGGGGAAACGTATCTGGAAATGGGAGCTCATTTATAGAGGAAGCCGGTGTTGGTTTCGTGCGTGGGAATCACATCACAGAGAGAGAGAGAGAGAGAGAGAGAGAGTCTCCACCAAAAGCGCCATTAAATCCTCCGCGTTACCTCATTGACTGTTTCGGAAGAGGAAAGAAATAGAAAAAAAAAAGGGGGGGGGGGGGGTTTCCCCCTTCTTCTTCTCTTCTCTGTCACGCTTCCACCTCTTCTTCTCTCTGCTTCTATCTTCCTCTGAGCGAAAGAAAGAACCTTTTTTTTTCTCTTCCTTATCAAGCAATAAGAAATCAGTATATAACCAAAAATTAGCAACTCGTTGCGCCTTCTCTTCCTTCCATCTCTCTTCTCCCTGCCACCTTCCTCTCAGCTCAAGAAGTCGCGTCACCTCAGGTGATCTTCCTTACCTCAATAGGAACCAATTCCGCCATTAATCCCCTGTCGGTGACCACAAATCAAGTGCCGCGCTCGGGGGAAGAGAGGAGAGAGAGATGGGAGAACAGCACACTGAGACAGGGAGAGAGAAGGGAGGGAGAAACGACATGATGTGTTTACTCTCCGGTGACAATGTAGGACTTGAATCCCTACTGCCGTCTGTACGGCGCGGTCAGCTTGGTTTCAGGAGCGGAGGCAGGGCATCGGCTCGGCTCGGCTCGGCTCGGCTAGGGATTTAGCTTGGAAGATCGAGTAGGAAATGGCTTGGGCCTTTGAATTGGATCGAGTGGAGTTTGGAATCTTGTAGAGGAGGACAAGGGTGACATCTTAGATTTGATCCAGATGCAATAATTGAGAGTTTTGATTACTCATCGATGATAATGAAGATAAAAAAAAATTATTTAATGAATATTCTCTAGTAATTAGTTTTACAAACGAGGCATAGTAATAAAACAATAAGCATATATTTATTTATAGAATTAAGTTATGTGAGACCAAGAAACCTTTGAAGTGGATAAGAACATGTGCGAGTGTATCATGTGATGGTAATCAAAATGATTCGAGGTAAATAGAAGAAACATGTGGATGATACCTAAATCAAGTTTGTGTGTGTAGAAAATATGATGCAGTCGAAAAAGAGGAACACTAACTAACTCGATGGTTGAGAGGATGCTCGAACATAATATGAATACTGAGATAAGATTTTCGATGTGATTCGTCTACTATTATAATTGATCCTGGAATGAAAAGTAAGAGTTTCGAGTAAGTCATTGATCTTAATTATTTATTATTTAGCGTGACTTAGTGAGCTTTATATAAAAAGGAGAAATAGTGATGTATGAATGAAATATTTCTCTAAATTTTATATTATGTTGATATCTATTTGAGGGGAGGGGAGGGGAGGGTCTTATCAGTAGAATAAACAATTATTATCACAAATTATTCAAGAATAATTAGTCACCATTAAATTCTCATAGGCAATAATAATACTGTGTTGCATGCAAAATTTAGGTATATGAAACTGATTATATCTTGTACCTGATTGTGATAATTAAAACTTCACTAATCAGGAATTGATCTGATTTCTTTCATCATTTTAATATAGATCGGATGACATAATCCATTGATTTCCCAATTATAAATGCTCAAATAAAAATGTGAATTACAATATTTTTTTGTTAGATAGATAGATAGATACTATAATTAAAAATAATTAGTTGATTAATATTAGTAGTACTTTAAAGAGGTTAAGAGATCCAAGAAGCTTTCATTAGAAAGTATAAATAAGAATTCAAATATCTTCAATGTAATAAAAATAATATTTTTTAGTAGCTCAACGTGATAAAAAGTTCAAAACTAAATAATCTAAATATTACAGCTGATTGTGGGGGCTTGCTGTTGTTGTTGGATCTCACAACACCCAACATCATTCTATATTCTATTTTCTGACAATGGTCCATGCACAAGAGAGAGAGAGAGAGAGAGAGAGAGAGAGAGAGAGAGCTGTGCTGCAAATAACTCATTGGGTGCAGAAGCACGAAGAATAAGCAACAAAGTAATGGCTGCATTCAAAAGTGGGGAAATGTCACCTGTACCTGAGACAGCAATTAAAAGAGATTTAATACAAGGGGAGAACAGTGTTCTATTGCAAGAAACATGGAGTGCTCCTGATGCCATTGATGCCAGCACAGGAGAATGAATGAGAGAGAGAGAAAGAGATCAGCTTCTATTAATTAACTATCTTTCTTGGATTTGGGGCAGGATTAATTGTTTGTCCAGCCACAGTCATTACTGCCTGTGTAGACTCCATGAGTACAACTGTAGAAGGATGATGATACCACATCTACCTTGTAGGGGAGCACAGCACTAATGGAGGAGGGAACATTAATATCGTGCATTAAAAGAAGCAAGTCCAAGTTGTGGATGAGGAGTTTGATCTTGAAGAAAGATTTTCCAGCCTGTAACTCTGGTTCATGGCTCATAACTCATTTCTCCGCAGGGGAACACTCAGCTTTTCTTTCCTATTACTTCCCTCTTTTCCATGCTGCAGATCGAGTTCTTGTTCATCCAGTAAGCTTGACATTCCTTGGTCTGAGCTTTCAGCTATCGCCCTTGATGTGCCTGCCACAGCTTTCATGAGCTCGTTGTAGTCCAAATATTTTATAGAAAGGTAGCAGCTTCTCCATTACTGTTGCCAATTTCATATGAAACTACTTTAGGAGGCATTTGTAAGTTTGATGCAGTGGTTCAATCTTCTTCCATCGGTACTCCCTGACATTGGCATACAAGTGTGACTTCCATCAATCATGCTGCAGAGATTGTTAGTCAGTACAAATTAGAGGAAGGATGCATATGGCTTGCTTCTTGCAATAATCAGTTAATACTCTAAGAATAAAACTCATTGGTTCTGTAGTTCGACTTTATATTCTGAAAGAAAATTTAGAACCTCAAGCCATTCCCTTCCTATTTGCCAAAGCTTTATCTTAACATGTCAAGTAAGGAAGGCTGCATATAGAAGGAATAGTTAGGCAAAAACACCAAATCAGCCAGAAAATTATACTTCTAATGGAATCGGGCTGAAGGTTTCCATACAGATAGATAGATACAAAAGGAGGTATGGAAATTTGTAGCCCATCTCTTAGAACAAATATATTAAGTCAATTTAAATTTAAAAGTTAGAGATTTATTTCAGGTAAAATTGGAAGAACTTGTGGCCATTAAAGTTCAACTTGGCATCTTAATGATCTCATGTTTAGTAAGAATGCTCTGTTTGACATCCCTAGTAAGTGCAGAGTTACAGTTGAAGCTAAGGATAGACCCCCTCAAACAACATGGTTGAGGAACACAGGTTGGCCTATGCATGAGGCTTACCTCCACATCTCATAGACTGCGAAAAGGTGGTGGATCATAAATCTCTGAGATTTACCAAGTCATATCCAAATGCATATTTCAATGGCATTTGAATATTTTTAATTATTGTCATGATTTTCTCAAGATTTGCTACATAAGTATCAATTACTTGGGCTTTTGCTAACATATTATATGTCACTCATTGTTCTATCTTTATTTGAGTATATCTAAAAAAGATATGAGAGTCAATAATGAGAATATATATATATATATATATATATATATATATATATATATATGAAAGTTTATATGATTGTACTTAGGACAATCTTTATTCAAATCAATATAGTCAACATATTAGCGAGTAAACTTAAGTATCGAGCCTCGTGAATAAAATTAACATTCAATAGCTTATCAATTTCCTCGTTAATAATAAATTATTGATTTTGGTGCAAATCAGTATAGTTCTTACCAAACTGGTTAATAAGCGAAATCGATATCGATACAGTTTTGAGCTATAGATGAGTTTTTCTTAGGCAAAGATTTATGAATGAAATCGATGAGAAATACTTTGACTAGTTTAAATGTTGGAGACTCTATAGATCATTTTTTTTTTAGTTTCTCAATTTCTTTGTTAGTCAGAAACTTTATAGTAATAATGACACTACAGACAAAAGAGACCTCCATAATTTTAATTTGGCGTAAAATTTACAAGGATCATTACCAAAAATAATTTGTTAGATTATTGTCGGTTGATTTAATCTCAAGTCAAACTATGTCGGTCAAAAGCATGCCAAGTAGTAGTGCCTCGAAACGGTGGGTATAATTGTTGCGTACACTCATAATACAATCAAACGTGCAAGCGACTCCAACATCTGAGTCGTGCCATACTAAACAAGCTCAACATTTAGATGTTACGATATATCAATTAATCTTGCTTATCACACTTTACGATCCGTGCTCGATTCGATTAATAAATATCATTAATGGGTCGGGCACATTATGGGTGTAAGGAAAAATTCGATCCGCAACGTGAGACAAATCAGGAAATGAGGTTAGTATCCACCGTTAATTCTGAGATCAGTGACGGTCAGGATCGACTGGGTAGTTGATTGGGTTATCTTCTGTGGGTGCTAATAGAACACTAATACATCGTGTGTTTTCGATTAGGTTTAGAAGAAACGGGCGGTTGGGAAACGTGCGTGGGTGGGCGATGGGGAGGACGTGTTACTGGGACTCCGACAACTATTACCCAACGAAGAGGTGGCTTTTAAGGTGGGACCGGAACAAAGGAACGTGCGTGTGAGATATCGGGAGGAGGGGTGGGTTAGTGGGTTCCGCTGTTCTCGGCAGTTTTACGTAGCCAAAACACTCCCTTTAGATTTACCCGACAACGTAGTCGTTATTAGAGTGGGACCCTCAAGAGGAAGACCTGGTCACTCAGCGGGTAGGTGACCGAGAAAGGCAAGTGTCGCTTAGTTTTAGTTCCGTAGAAGAAATCGGAACCGTGATGGTGACCTGTCACCAGTCCGACGTCACTTGGCCCCGTCATCCGCTGCTAACCGTCACCAACGGCCGACTCAACTTGTCCTGGGTGACGTGGTTTCACACAGCTCGCGGATGGGATTCCAGTATATCAGCTATGGAGAAGCCACGTCATCCGAGTAATTCTTCCAGGTGATTCGGTCGCGCAAACCACTGTCTCGCAAAGCAAAATGCCTCGGAACAGGTTTCGGGCGCGCCACAAGGATGAAAGCGGAGAGAGGACGGAAGAGAAGGCAGAGTGAATGGAGTGAAAGAAGAAGGCGAGAAGGAAGAAGAAGAGAGAGAGGTGACATGGAGAAGGGAATGGTGAGCAGCCTTGCTGATGTCCCCATCGGAGACTCGGGTTCCGTGGAGGACGGTGGGTGTACTACCGCCGCACGGAACATCCCGATATCGCCGGCGCAGGTGACTAACCAAGATCTCTCTCTCTCTCTCTCTCTCTCTCTCTCTCTCTCTCTCTCTCTCTCTCTCTCTCATCGCTTCCCCGCTTCGACCTCGTTGGCTTGGTTTTACTGCACAGCTTTCTTTTTTCGCAGGTTCATGCAGCCGAAGTGGTCTACCGAAGAACCACTGCCAACTTCGCCGCCAGGTTCGCCAAGATCCTCTTCTTTGCGCACCTCGTCGCCGTCGCCATCCTCATCATTTTCCTCTCCCTCCGTGGCTTCCTCGGCCGAAACCCAGCATTCCGCCCTGCCCACTGGTTCGCGCCCCTCCTGACCGCCGCCGTGTCCTCAGCCCTCGTGGCCATCCTTTGGCTGCTTTTCGTCCTCCGCCACCCGGCCAAAGTCATCAAGGCCTCCCTCTGGCTCGCCCCGTCGCTCGTTTGCGCCGTTGCCGTGCTCCTCCTGACCGATGGCGGCAGCTCCAGCCTGGCCTTCGCGGTGCTGGGCTTGCTCCTCGCTCTGGTGCAGTCGCTGTACGGCTGCTGGATCGTTCGTCGCCTTCACCATGCCTACGAGATCCTCTCCATCTCCATCGCCGCCGTCCAGCCGACCACCACGCTGGCGAAGTACGTTGCGCTCGCACTCCTCGCCGGCCTCGTGTTCTCCTCCATCTGGACACTCGGCGCCGGCGGTGTCGCAGCCGGCGGTGGCTCGCGGTTCGCACCTCTCTACGTGCTGCTGTTGCTGCTCAGCCTCGGGTGGACCATGCAAGCGATCAGATACATGGTTCTCGTGGCGGTGGCGCAGCTGGCCTACCTTAGTCTGGCATTCGGGACGGAGACGGCCGTGTCGGTGGCCTTCGAGGCTGCCGCCAATGGAGCACTCGGCGACGTGTGCTACGGCTCCGCCGTGATCCCGCTGGTGGTGGCGATCCGGGGGACAGCTCGCGCGATGGGCCTGATCGCTGGCGGCTCGGACGAGTTCCTGTTCTCCTGCGCCAGTTGCTACGTGGGCATCGCAGACCAGCTGGTGGTGCGGGGTAACCGATGGGGGTTCGTCTACGCCAGAGTGCACGGCAAGGGGCTGGGGAACGCGTCGGCGGAGGTGTGGGAGATGTTCATCAAACAGGGCATGGGGCAGCTGATCGACACGGACATCACAAGCTCACTCTGCTTCCTTTCCGGGGTGACCGGTGGTGGGGTTGCGGCCTTGGTCGCAGGGTCCTGGGCGACGGCAGCCGACAAGGGCCATGTAACAGAAGCCACAGTCTACGCCTTCATCATCGGCTACTTCATGGTAAGTTCATACCGTCTGCCATTGTCTCCGAAGTGTAAGCTCACAAACTGTGTCACATCAACAGACTCGGATTGCAATGGCTTGGCCGCAGGCGTGCGTGGCGGCTTACCATGTGGTCTTCGCCGAGAACCCGCAGAGCCGCCGCATGGGCCCCTGCATTCCTACTCGGTTGAGGGAGCTGCGATCATCTCCACATTGACCTCTCCGCCGCATGGGCCCCTGCATTACATAAAACCTTCTCTGCTTTTGTCGCATTTCACAAACTGCAGATCACACAATTTATAACTCTAATCTGAAAGCACCGAACGAAGAAAAGAAGAAACTGGAAATACACTATTGGGAGCACGGAGAAAAGGTTGATAGCTAACACGAATCACCAATCTTCCAACTAACGGGATAACTTTGGAAGGGAAAACAAGCTCAAATCGATATTTAACTGGGAAAAGGAAAACTACAGATGTGCTACGGCTGAGATAGACGTTAAGCGTACATGTCAACAGTTGGCAACACCATTGGCCGCTACCAGCTTCTCAGTCGCAGAGTTAGCATTCTTTGGAGCAACACCAGCCACGCCATTCGTTTCAAGTGTGACCCCGTCCCTTGCAGTTTCTTTCTTCAGAAGTGTAATCGCTTCCAAGGGCTTGCCATTTACTTCATTGTTATCTTTGCGGTCAAAATCCACTGGTTTTCCATCCACAACCTGAGATTGACAACCATATATATGATCATGCAAAGCAATGTAGAATTTCCAAGCTGTCTAAAAGTGCAAAGTCGATGTAGTTATAGCATTGTTCACAAATAAAATGGAGCATGACGAGAGAAAAAAAAAGATGAGGTGAAATTTCTGTTGTTAATAGTTCTGCAACAACAAGCTACAATGTCATAACTTTTTAAGCTCGGTCAACAAACTCTAACACAATATATCTACTTAAATCAAGAGAATCCCCTTCTTTGACCTTTATTCTCTCCTTGTGTCATCAAATATTAGTTGACTCATCTCATCTTACCACAACATCTATAGATCCAATTTAAGCATGTCTGCACCATTTTATGCAATTCTTCTTCATTTTATCCTCTGACGGAGCAATATACTTAATTGTTCAGAAATATAAAGATTTACTTTTCTATCTTTCATGATATCTGTGAAGATCCACCTCAACATTCTTATGTTGGTTACACCAGAACCATTGTCCATGTTATTCCTTAACAGCCCAGCAACTCCATAATATTTTTTAATTTGAGAAGGCACCTGATGATCACACAAATCTGTCTTTACCCCTCACTTGTTAAACCAACCAACATTTGTTCTATAAATAATATCTTCAGCAGTCTCTCCATCTTCATTTTGTTGAATAATAGATCAAAAAGATATTGCTTATTACTTCTTGTTGCTCCACCTTAACTAGTGATACTAAAAGAATCTAATCATAAGTCAAAACATCTAAACCAATCTTAGCATACAACAGTTTAAAGAAATAGATCAAATCATGCCTTTTTCTGAAGCTGTTGTTGCTTCGTTCTCTTCTCTTGCATAACCTTCTGGCGGGTTTCGTAGAAACTAAAATCGTCCAAAATGGATGTCTTGCCCACATGCTCCTTGAAAAGCTTAAGGAGTTGGAGACCTTGCTCAAGCTTCACCTGAAGTGTAAATTTACAGGAATCATTAAATTGAAGTACCAAGTGGTTAACAGTAGAAGACTTCCTCACCTCCTGGGTGTCTCTACTGTTTGTCACAGGTTTGTTTTCGTTGTTCTCCAATGTGATGTGCTTTAGGATGTTATTGGGAACATCCTTTACAATATGCCACTTGACAGGAAAACAGCCAATCCACTTGTCCTGCTGCCAGTAATCCAATGTTTTGTTAAAATCAACTCGACCTACCATTTCAGCAACACCAACGAACTGCCCACTTGTGTTGACCTATATGTCGACAGCAAAAGAATAAGCTATCTAATGAAATAGCATTGAGAGAAGGGAAAAAGATTCCTACAATTGTATAGTGATGCTTACAGAGAAGAACAAGAAGACAGGGCATCCATTAGTCTTCTCCTTAGATTCCTGATAAGCAGCATCAAGCTTCTTGTTCCCATGGGGAGTGCTGGCCCAAACATTGTACTTGATGCTCTTGTGGATATCATCTTCACTGTATGATTTAATGATGAAAAACTTAGCATCTGAATATGTTTCAGGAAAGTCTGACTTGTTGTACTGTTCCTTTTCAGGTATGACAGTAGAATCCTGAACATTTAGGTTTGCAGGAAGGCTCTGTCCTCTTACAGCAAGAGTAATATTAGGTCCAAAGACCTGATTTCTAAAGCGACCAGCCCTAGGTCCTTTATTAAGCTCGCTCAACCCATCCAAGTTCTCATTACCATAACCATAGAATCCATTGCCACGGCCTCTTGGCTTATACTTGCTATCCATAGGCATTCCCCATCTTCCATTCATTCGGGAGTTGTACATATTTGAACAAAAATTCTGACCAACAATAAATCCATTAATATTTTGGCCATACATTCTGCTGTTAGGATACATCTTGTTCACAATTCCAGGAGCTGCTGGCCTTGGAGCATGCATTCCCTGGGAAAAAAATGTTCCATAAAATTGTAAGACAATTTGTCATAAAAGAAAACCAGAACAAACAAAGGAAAACAATTAAGCTGCAACTGTTGCACCAAAAGCATGCCAGCGACGGATCAACTCGGAATATATTTGCAAGAAAGTAAGATTTTACATAGAGACAAAGCATATATAGATTCAAGAGAAGCTCTTGGCTTGCTGCAAGCAAGTGTATAATTTCTACAAGCAAGATTTTGTAAAGGCATGAATAACAATTGTTACCATATTTCCTCAAAAGTACGGCAGCACTTCAGCAAGACATATAAACATTTTTAGCTAACAGATATAATAGTATTATGCTGCATACCGCAAGATGAGGAACAGGATGGAGATTCTGATTTCTTGTGGATGTAGTGTTGCTAATATGTGAAGTCATTGAAGAAACAGCATTTGCTGTAGGTGACCTCTGTTGTCCATCAGGAACAATAGGACCATCAGACCACGGAACAGACGACCACATACCACCAAAACCAAATCTTGGATCCTGGTATCCTGAAGAAGGAAGACTACCAGGTAAAGCACCTTTACCAAATGAGCCACCAGGATTTGATAAATTATGCTGGCTGGGTTTCGGTTTCCCTGATTCATTGTTGTCATTTGTGCTTCCTTTAGCCACTCCATTTGAATTATGTTTTGCTGTATCTGATTGAATAGGAGTGAGGTTGGCGGCAGCAGATGTAGAAACATCTCCTTCAGAAATAGGAGCTTGGCTTGTGGTGTATGGTGCACTGGTGGGTGCGGGTGAATGGTAATATGTAGTTGGAAACTGGTACTGTTGGGGTCCATATAGCTGACTGTTGTGCCCCAAAGTTGGAACAGGAGAACCAGGAGCAGAATATGGAGTATAAGGAGCATAACCATATCCATGCTGATACATATCCCCATAAACTCCCTGCCAACAATCAAGAAATGCTGTCAAAACTTGCTATTACAACAAGACAACTCAGAACAGAGAGATCAGACTAGCAAAATCACTTTTCGGGTTCAAGTTTATAAATTAACCTAACCTATTGAGTTCAAGTTTGCAAATTAACCAACCAAATGACCAGAGTCTATCATCAATGTAAAAGAAAAAACACACACAATCAAAACTGACAACACAGCATGGAGTGTTTGAGACAATTTACAAGTGGGGGCACCTCCATTCCATCAGGACTAACATATCTTGGGTAATCCTCCCATTCGGTTATTGAAGCATCATAACCTGAAAATTTCCAGAAGCTATTAGGTGATTCGTTCATAGTGAAAAAACCAAGGCAGCTAAACTGTCTTTTGTGAACAGAACAAACATCCAGAAACTACAACATCATATCACATAAACATTCAGAGTTTAAATTGATTTAACCTCCATAATAGAAAGGTGAAGTGTATCCATTGGGAAAGTAGCACATGCTAGCATCCATATGCTCCTGAAGTAGAGGAGTCAGAGACCGCTTGCATGTTGGGATTGGAGCTATTGGCAATTCCCGACCATTTGCTGGACCATACTGAACTCCAGAAGGCTGTTAGAAGAAATCAAATGGCATCAGTACCAACCTATAGCAATCCATAAACTACAAATCTGCAACAACTAGTTGGCAGAACTAATAAAGCTACCTTCTTTGAAACATCTGAAGAATCGTCACTCTTGTTCTTGGAATCCAGTGATAGCTTTTGCATCAGATCTGTAGCTTCTGTGACAAATTAATTAAGGGATAGAAGTATTTACTGAAGCTTTGAGATAAACATACATACATACGACGCAACGAAAAAGCAACTACAACAACATCAGAAAACATGTACTAAATCTACAGATCGTGAACAAAATGACGAATAGTATAATAAACGAACTGAAATCACGAATCAATCAACCGAGCTGATCGCTTCATCTCTACAAAATGAAAAACAACAACAACACAATCCAAAATCCCAGTTTGGCCAGCTTAAACGCTCAATTCGAAACAAAGACTCACGGAAACACCGTCCATCACGCTTGAGCCGCACGATCGACGCATAAACCCTAAAAACCAAATCGACGGTGCAAAATCAAGTCTTTACGCAGCCAAACGAATCGAAAACATATACAGAACGAGCGGATCGCGTCAAACAGAGCCTAAAGCGAAGCGGGAACAGATCCAGCACGAGGCGCCCCAAACCGAATCCCCAGCCGACGAAAGGATACGGTCAGCAGGAGGAGCGGGGGAGACAGCTGCCATGGCCGACTCTGGAGGTCGCTAGAGACGAGCGCGCGATTCCGGGAGGACGCTTGTATCCCAAACCCTGGAGAGGGTGCCGGGGGATAACCCTAGAAGAAAAAAGAGTGGGAAGGGAAGGCGCCGCCACGGGAGAGAAAGAACGGCTTGCAGTCGGCACTAAGAAAAGTTATAGACGCGGAGCCACGTGTTTATTTGAGCACCAATTTTGGGCGGTACTTTTCTCGTTAATCCAAACCACTTGGACTTGGAACGACATTACTATACCTAATTTTACAATACTGTTATTTATCTGCGAAATATATTCATATACATTTTATATTGCACTATCAGATCCCCTCTCTCTCTCTCTCTCTCTCTCTCACTCACTCACAAATATATATATATATATATATATATATATATATATATCTTTATTTTTAATTTATACATAATATATCTTTATTTTTAATTTCATACTATATCGGTAAAACATGTTTATAATTAAATTATAATAGTCAAACATGTTTGGTTATAGCCGGGTCCACTATGGCGTTGAGGTTGCACCAATAATCTGCTTGGTAGGTCCTGGGTGATTAACGGATAACTTATATTTTTCTTTTGTATTCAACACTAACTTTGGTGTATATACCCCTTTAATACTGAATGACTTGCTTGTATACCCATTATAATTAACATTCATCCATTTACTGATGGCATAATAACAATTGAAGTTCAAAGAAAAAAGTATTTTCTTTAAAATATAATAATATGTAATCTTACAAATTAGTAATTCTTATGTAATCACAAATAAAAATGATTAACATAAACATTATTGAACAGGTACTAACGAAATAGGATATGTGAAAGATCTAAATTTTTAAGTAAATATACCTAGTATATTAAATATTAGAGCAGACAATATATCATTTTCAAGCATTAAATGGGTAGATATGTAAAAGCACTTTTTTATTTGACGAGTCCTTGATTTCTTTAAGAATGGATCCTTGATTTTGATTTTTTCTTTTGTTTCTGATAGCCATTATTTTGATTATTAATATGATTTAATTTTCTAAATATTAAATCAACATCGATTTTCAATAATCTTAATTTCTTTTTTTAACCAATTACTAAACATGATTAATAATGGTTAATCTAAGTTTATTTGACAGATGCTAATGGGAGAAATACATGCTTTGAAGAGATATAAGCTAAATACTTGGAGGAATGCACGTGCTACAATAAATTTTGGAGGGGTAAATATGATTTTTTTTTCCCAACTTTCAAAGAATATATATGTAGTAGACAGAGGCCATCTTATTATCCATGCAGCAGTATGCAAAATGATAATTATCATAAATTATTGTATAATTATATGTTTATTGTATGACATGGAATTTCATCATATTAGTTTAGAATCAAAATAAAGTCTCTCTCGTACAGTCTAAAAAAATATAGAAATTAAAAGATCTTAATTAAGTCCCAAAGACAGCAATAATGTAAGTTAATCAGATCATTTGTCAGCATGACATGCATATTCGGAGGGAGGAGAACAAAAGCTATGAATTTTTTAGCTCACAAAACTAGGAAATCGAGTGAAGATAAGGTGTGGTATTGAGGGATTGCCAATGAATACAATTCATCAAAAGCTATTTGTTTGATGACCTTGTAAACACACAAAATGCTTCCATTGTATACATGAGAAGAATAAGGATACAAATAAGGTGATGTTTGAACAATGAGTTCGGTTGTTGGGGTTATTATTTAGCAACACAAAATTTTCTAATCTCTAGCATAATGAGACACTTCCATTCTGTTTTTAGACTATGAACAACTTGTAGAGAATCAATGCTTGCCATCTTGATGATTGCAGATAAATGAACCCAATCAACAAATCATGTCATTATTATCAGCTGATATTGATATTAATTAGTCAAAACAAAAAGGTACCGTGCAAGAAAAATGATATCAATTTTTGTCACCATACGGCCTGTCAGGTTGGAGAACCGATTGGTCCGAGGTTGAACTGGAATATCCGAGTTCTGACCTACAAAGACAGAAAGGAAAAGAAATATTGAGAATGTATTCAATGGGATCTAGAAAAATATAACAAAAGTAATGCATCGACTTTTAACTGTCAATTTGGACAATATGGCGAGATTGATGGACCACCGGGGCCATGCTTAGTGCCGATCAGAAGCATGCCAGAGATCTTATTGATGCAAAAGAATACCTTTATCTGAACATAAAGATGCAAAAGTACAGACATGGCATGTAAATTAACATCTTGCTTTTCTAGGATACAGACTTCTATCTATAGTTCAAAACTAGAAGTTTTCTGCAGTGTGGCACGGGAAGGGTTTAAGAAATCTTAGCTGGCAGGTAAGATGGAAGTTTAGGTTAGATGAACCCGTATCCATTAAGGAAAAAGGACCCGAATCCAACAAAATGTGGTGCATGTTTTTGAAGAAACAGCCGCATTCCTCTGATAAACCAGAAACCAAGGCTTTATGCTCTTGTCAAGAACTTCTCACATCCCAAAAGCCTTTGAAGTATAGCAAATCTGCAGATTGTGTTGTGTGCCAGTGTACCAGGAAGTTCTTCACTGAGAGCACCTTAAATTCCATTCAATATCCACAAGATAACAACTGCCATCATTTGTTTGATGAAATTGATAGGTCTCATGGATATATTACAATTGCTATTTGTTTAGAGCAGCATGAGGTCTCAACAATTTCAAGTCAAAATTTGTTGATTCTATCGAGAGAACTGTTTCAAACTCTTCTGTATCTGCACAATTGATACAACAAATTGAAGCAGCATCATCACCAGTAATCTCCACAGGAGCACACCCCGCCCCTGAAATTGTGGAACCCTGATGCATCTCTCACTGAGATCTCCCTACCGGTAACAGATGATACATACTTCATAAATGCATGACAGTCACCACACAGAAGAATGTTCTTCACCACCCTCACAGGTCGATCAGGTCCCGAAATTAGAAGCCCATATACAACTGCTAGTTTCGCACTGTGATAGAAGAGGAAGTTCTTTTTCTGGTATTCCTCCACTTCATGAAGCACAAAGCATGTATCTGGCTCGTACCCGGCCTTCATGCACTCCAATATCAGTATGTCCAGTGCACTATAGATGTCCTTGGATTGTGGATGTGATCTATCTCTTGCATAGAATGAATGCATTGTGTTATGATGAGTGATCCAGCTCCGTACAGGATGTTTCTGCAGGCCCTTTTCTCGCATGTCCTGCCTTACCTTTTCTGAGCAATGCCATCTCCCTGAAGCAGAATAAAGATTTGAGACAAGAACATAGGTAGATGGGTCTTGTGGTTCTAATTCTAGAAGGGATTGTGCCGCTTGCCTTCCCAAAGTCATGTTTGATCTCAATCTACAACTGTCAAGCAAAGCTCGCCATACTGATGCATTAGGCTTCGAAGGCATGTTCTTTATCAGCTGCTCTGCCTCATCAAAGGAACCCCAATAGCCTAAAACATCAACCATGGCAGAGTAGTGCTCTGAAGTCGGAATTATGTTGTAAGAGCTCTCCATTGAATGAAACAGTCCATGACAAACATCCACAGAGTTCGAGCTTGTATATCTGCAAGCTGAAATGACCAAAAGAAAGGTGATGAAATCAGGCTTGACACCTACCATGTTCATGCTATCCCATACATCCAAAGCCTTGTCTCCCTGTCTATGAATAAGATAAGCCGTGATCAATGCATTCCACGACACTGTATCATGCTGAGGCATTTGACTGAAGAGACTAATTGCGTCCTCCAACCTTCCACACTTGGCATACATACTAAACAGAGCATTCCCTACTTCCACATCAGACAATAGACCAGACTTGGTGACAACACAATGAAGTTGCTGCCCCAGCTCAACAAAACCTAAGGTACCACATAATCCAAGTATCATAGCTAATGCAAATGCATCCATAACCACTGGATCATCTCTGCTTAACCCTGTTTGGAAAAGATGTAAGGCCTCAAAATGCAGCCCACATCTAGAATGGGCACATATCAGAGAAGTCCATGCCACTGGAAAGCTCTCCTCATGGGCCCAGCTGGTGAACATCTTCTGGGCATCGTCAAGCCTGCCACATTTGGCATACATGTCTAACAAAGCAGCCTCAACCCAAGAACTCGATTTGCAGCCGGACTTGATCATGAATGCATGAACCTGCTCGCTCATCTTCAAGTCAGAGACCATCCCACAAGCGTTAATAGCACTTGTCAGTGTAAAATCTGAAATCTCCAAGTCATTCTCCAGAATATGCTGAAATAAATCCAGGCCTCGAGCACCTTCTCCGTTGTGACAAAACCCAGCTAAAAGAGCATTATATGTGACACAATTCCTCTCAGGCATCTGATCAAAGATATCAACAGCAGATTCCACCATGCCGAATTCCATATATCCAGTAAGCATCCCAGTCCAGGAGGTCACATCCTTTATTGGCATTCTCCAAAACACATCAGCCACATCTTCTACAGAGCCGAACTGAGTGTAGAATCCAACTAGAGCATTTCCAACACTCAAGTCCAACTCTAATCCAATTTTAAGAGCATAAGCATGAACAGCCTCCCCTCCTGCACCACCAAAACCATGTGCAGCAGCTGTCAAGAGGGTCGACAGGGAGAAGCCATCCCCATGATATCCTTCCATCTGCATAAGATTAAAGAGCCTAAATGCTTCATCATACCTACATTCCTCAACCACGCCTAGCATAACTGCATTCCACGACGAAACATCTCTCTCGGCCATTTCACCAAACAATTGATCAGCAGCGCTGGCGCATCCACACTTCACATACACCCCAAGAAGCGCATTGTTGACATGAACACAGGAACAATGATCGGTTTTGACGGCAAAGGCATGCACTTGGGAGCCGAGTCTGCCGTCCAACTGCCGGATGCAACTCGTCAAGATAGCCACGAAGCTGAACTCATTCGGTTCCACGCCGAGAAATCTCATCCGGCAGAAGAGCCCAGCCGCCTCGACCGGTCGACCGCACTTGGCGTACGCAGAGATCAACGACGAGAACGAGGCGACGTCGGGGGACGGCAACGCGTCGAACGCTTTGCGGGCGTCGGAGAGACGGCCAAGCTTGAGGTACATGGAGATGAGGGCGTTGCCAAGGCCGGTGTCCTCATTGTCCAGAGCCTTGACGGCGGCGGCGTGGGCGGCTCGGCCGAGGTCGAGGTCCAGGCGGTCGACGGCGAGGCGGAGGAGGCGGCGAGGAGCCAAGGGAGATGGGGAGTGGTGGTGGTGGTGGGTGGGATTGGGTTGTGTTAGAGGGGATGAGGAGACGTTGGGGGTTTTGGGTTTGAATGGCGGGAGGGAGAGAGAAGAGAGAGGGGAAAGGGAGAGGAGCGGCTTCATGTGGGGGAATGGGGAGGGAGGAGGGGGGATGGTGGTGGCCATGGAAGCATTTGGGAGGGCTTTGCTAGTTCTGTTGCGCGCGTCGGTGAGGACGCCAAGGATGATGGGGGGATTCGGGAGGCATGTGGATGATGTGAGGAAGGGAGAGACGATGACCCCAATAAGCTCTTTTGGACAACAAAAATGATAACTTCAGCAATAATTGTGTCATTGGAATATCAAATTTAAAAGCTATATATGTATTATATATATATAAAAGCATTTATTTATTTATTTGCGGTTGGTATTTTTGAGATTTATCCTTGTAAACTTAAATTTAATGCGTATATCATCTAACTTGTATACAAACCCTTACAGCCAATATGGATGATTTGGTCGTCGTTTGAGAGCTCAACAAAATTTTAATTAATATTAATATCGGCCAACATAGTACTACTTGAAAAAATATATTAAGAATATTTTAAATATTCTTTACTTCAATATTTTTTTACTCAAATTAATTGATCATAACAATAGTCGAAACTTGAAAGTGATTAACTTGGTTTTTTTTTATGATATTATCGAAGGTTACATATGAAGAATCTTAACATTTAGAGAGAGAGAGAGAGAGAGAGATATATATATATATATATATATATATATATATATATATATATGCCAAAAAAAAAAAACATGTTTGTATTTAATGCTTCTAAAATTGTCAAAAATTTTATCCTGCACTTCAGAATCCAAACTGATGCTGAAAAGTATGCATAGAAGGCATGTAAATTTCAGTTAATTGAAAGAATCAATGAAAGAATCTTATTTATTTTCTAAAGAATATATTTTTCTAATGCCAATATGAGAAGCAATTGATAAGTTGCACAAGACTTCTTTAAATTTATTTTGCGATCAGCTGAAGGCTGATAAGTAATCTGGACAAAATGGAGAGGTAGATCGGATGACATGGATAAATATTTCATCTAGAATACAAAAGGTAGAGCGTGAAACAGCAAGCATCATCTTCATGCAGAAAAGAAAAATTAAAACCAATATCAACTGATCAACAAGTACAAAGTGAAAAAGAATAACAAAAAAAATGAACAATCACTTCAGCTAGAATCCAACATATGAAATGCACCAAAAGTACATCTGCCATTTCGGTTGGACGTCAGAGACATCAATGGCTTCCAACTGCATCCAATGTATGAACTGCTGCATCTACTCCATCCAACTCCAGAGCTGGATGCCAATGAGACCAATAGCATCTGCTTGATTTGGACAAATTTCTTCCAACCTTGAAAGGACTTTTTAAAGAGCAGGAAAGCTGGATGTTTGATGGCTTAATCGATTCTCGACAAAAATGAACTCGCAGAATCAGAACATCGAGCAGATCTTAATGGCAGCTGGATGATTGATGCTCGCTAGTTCTTTTCCGGGAAGACTTTCAGAGAAGTAAATTATTGTCATTGAATAACACAAATGCAAGCTGTGCTGTCATCAGCATAATCCTCTGATTCTTCAGACTCACTGTAAGAAATACAAAACTATGTTATAGAATTCGTAGGACAACCACTTCATCTGTTCAGTCATCATAAGCATTAAAAATCCTCTTTCAACAGAATAATCATATAAAGGCTCTATGGAATGTTCTATAAATTCTCTCCTGAAGGTAAGGAAATAGCAGTCAATCAGTATTTGGGCTCAACTGATTAAACACAAACCATAGCAGATAACAAACATTTAATTCATTAGATAACATCACCATTTTTGGCAACATGAAATAAGGCATTCCCCCTCGCATGCATCTCAATGAATAAGGACAATCAAATTTTTTCTACACAAATTGAAGGCTTTACTTACAAGATGAACAACAAAAGCAGATGGACCAATTTAATGAAAGTCCATAAACACAGACTATCTCTCTTAATAGGTGGAGCAGACCTCAAAGTCATCTCATCAAGAGCATGTTAGTAAAGCTTTATATGGGCTTTTCGTTCCACTGAATAGGAATCGCCAGATTGACACCAATTTATCTACATTCCAATTGTATCTGTCGCAAAATCTGAAATACTACATGAGTAACTGGGTCTGGGTCTATTTATAATTTCTCTATTTGCACAACAAGTGCAATTTTAATTGACACCCAATTGCACGAACCATATTAGTTATAGTTGAAGTTTAAACTTAAGTCATGCATGGTGGGCTTCAGGCAAATCGATTGCTTTAGTAAATATACATTTAATTGGAGCAATGTTCAACACAGATACCTAGATCAGGCCAGTTGCTCAAGACAAATCTCCTCATCAAGCCAATTGCAAGTTCAAGATACAAAATGCAGTTTCCATATCAGTGACATCGAAGGAGAAAAACAAGACTCGCTGATCTGATTCTTTATCTGCAAATAGCTACTTTGTTGTCACCTATGGAGTTACAATGTTTGCAAGCCCAATGACCAACAAATCATAATCAAACAGTAAGCAACAACTACAGTGAAGTCCTTACCATTGAGGCAACATAACAACGTCAGCTATTAATATCTAGAATGCATGGTCATTCTTCTATGCAGCAGTGTAAATCAAATTGGCATTGACGTTAGTAAGTGGCTTTTTCAGTGTTGCTTTCGTTCTTTCATTCTCAGTGTTGCTTTCCTCTTCTTTAATCATCACAATTATTGTCCTTTCAAGAATCCTCAAAAACTTAGGAGACAGATACCCAACCCGTCAATTCCAAAGTCTGTCAAAACCATGGATATATGGCTTCTATAAAGCATCATTTATACATCTTTTAAGTAAAGAAATAAATTCAAACCACATCTAAACCAATGTTTGAATTTCCAAAGTATATCAATTTAAAGCAATGAAACTCAAGAAATAATATATAAAGAAAATAGTGACATGAGTGGAAGATGCTGAGATGGACTGTAGGGACATTAGGAAAAACAGAATAAGAAATATTTATGTTTGTGAACAACACAAAATATTACTGACAATGGCTAACATGGAGTGAAGAACATTCAAAGATTAAGAAGAACAACCAGTATATTGCTCAAAACAAACTACTAACTTGCATTGTTTTAATTGGGAAACCAGCTATCTCGGTGTAAAGCACACATTTTATGCCAACTCAAGTTTCTTAAAAAGGAGTACCATAAATACATCAAAAGGCTTCTTCTCCAAGAACAAGACATATGAATTATAAATAAGCTTTTTATGGGTAATGTTACTATGAGATAAAGGACAGTGTCAAAGATGTGATGATCTAAAAAAACTGCAGATAGTGTGCTGCAGGATAGTGCATAAGATTTAGTTTACTGTAATGTCCAATAGTGCAGTATAAACTTAAGGAATTAAGCTTCTAACTTAACCAAAATAAATCAAGAACTACATGGGTTCTGTAAAGTTGATTCTGGTTAAATCCATCTCAAAATCTGCTGTAAATTATAAATAGGACAGTGATAAGAACCACTTCAGGAAGCACCATACTATTATAGCATATAACAAGAAGACAACTCACATTGCTTCAAATTCCTTGATCTCAACAAGCTCCTTCCCCAGTAAGTCCAACCATTTGACATTTCCCTTTCCGAACGGTTCTAAATCCGATGATCTTGGCTTCTTTAGGCTGCTCTTCAGCGAGATCTCATCTTTCCCGCCCTCGGGACTGGTCTGCTCAACCACAACCTTTTCTTCAGAAGGCTTCTTCGCCAAAATGGTCGAAGCTGGAGCAGGGCTCGAGGAAACGTTTTCGGCATCTCCCCATTGCGACTTCGGAGGGCAAGGCGGGTAATAGCGGGAGGATGACTTGCAGCAGCAGATTAGGGGATAGTGGCAATTGCAGGATGAAAGCCTCATGTCAGATCAACCATCGAAGGCTCATTTTACGACCTCAAAAATGGGGATTTTGAAGAAGAAATGCCCTCAAACCACAAACTTCTGATCAAGACCAAGAACAATTTCATCGACGGAAACCTCCAATGTCTCAGAACGGCCTAAAAAGATCAGAAAAGGATTGAAAACCAATGCAAGCACCGAAACAAGGAGCAACCTCACCTCTCCCAGAGTCAAAAGCACCAGCTTTCAGCGCGAAGATTAGACTATGCGGCCACTTTGGGATCGCCTCAAGCAACGAAAGGAGAACCCCCAGGAAAAGCAGAAGAAAGATACCTAGGTGAGGCTACATCAGAAGAAAATAGAGAGGGAAAAATATGGAGCAAAGAAATGGAATCCCAGCAACCAAGACTGCAACTTTTTGTCACGGCTCCCACAATTCCTCTAGATATCGAAATTTTGCGAGACTGGGTTGAAAAAACGACTGCGTTAAACGACTACGTTCAGAGGGAAGAGGATAAACTACGAGTGGGAAGTTCTCTATCAACGACTCGGTGCGTAGAACACCACACTTTAAAGAATCCGACATCGACGGAAGCGTCCTCTTCGCCCATTGGCGCTGGCTTTATCGTATACCGACAGCATTCTCTGGTGTTCGATCGGATGGCCTTTGGCGGAAAAGCCCCGCGTGCTGTGTATTCATGTCGGCTTGCGTGCTCGCGTACATGTCGGCTAACACACAATCAAGTCCCATTCATCGACATGAAAAACATGAAATATTAGCTTATAATATGAGTAAAATGGATTTTACTTGTACTTCGTATCAAAATTATGCGCCAGAATTTTAAATGGCCAATTTTTTTTTTGATATAACATAGTTTCTCACGTACTTCATATATATATATATATATATATATATATATATATATATATATATATATATATATATATATATATATAGTTGTCTTGATAACACCAGTAGCATGATTTGTAGTTGTCTTGATAGCACTAGTAGCAGGATTTGTAGTCTCCTTGGGAATGAAAATTCTATGACCATTCAATTCGCAAAACTATCATTTTATACAGATTATATTTAATTTCCGATACTTGGATACAATGCAAGTTTGCCATGGAGCAATTGCACATTTGGTTATTCATTCATTCACATATATGCATATAATGCATATAGTGAGTGACCTACAGGAAAGGACTGTCTCAAACTCCATAAGGCACTGGAGGATTGATCAGGTGAAAGGGAGAATGCCAATTTTAACAGAGGCGTCAAGTTAACAAAAAGAACCGTCACCAAACTCAGCCAAATGAATAAACCGATAGTCATGTCTGACATAAAGAATAAAAAATCTAAGCAGAGCCATCAAGTTCCCAAAAAATAGAAGAATTAAGGAGCATAATTAGATGGTTAAGTTCATCGCTTCTTTGAGACACCAACACGGTGGTTCCTGCAGCAGACAAACTGATGCTTAACTCCAACCTATAGTGTAAGATGATAATTCAATAGTGTTAGACATAAGAAAAGGTGTACAAAGCACTCAGTCCAACATGTGAAAATGCGTGATCGACTCCCCTTTATCGAAGTATATTTCAGAATAAATATAAAAATCAGATCGTGAATCAGTCAGCCATAACATGGCATGCCTTGCTGTGAGACCATCTGGCCAAATCAGTCACCGTGTTTTTCGATTTCACCATCACCACTATCCAAGAATTTCAAGATGCATCGCATTGTTAAGCACATTATACCAATAATTATATCAACACATCCCAATCACTTGTCAAAATGCAATATTAACTTGAGTTACTCAACAACCTCACAAGTCACAAATCATTTAATTTAGGGCACCAATAATAAGCCTTTTTAGTGAACCACAAGCATCACCACACATCACTATGAAAGTGTAACGCCAAAGATTGCTGAACTGTTGAAGGATAACATCGAGAGTAATAAACATTACACAAGACAATATCAATTGCAGGTAAAGTTACACAATGAATATTCAACATCAAGAATGTCCTTGAGGACGGCATTAGCACTATAAATCCATTCAACCAAAACCACCTCAAATGGCAAAAGATGATGTATAAAAACACCTGACATGACAATTTAAATTAACTACCAAGCAGCAGAACATTTAAGCTCATTAGATTCATTTATAAAGTTGGTATCCTTTTACTAGACCATTAAAACTCAACAAGGGGGTTTACGCTCATTAGATTCATTTATAAAGTTGGTATCCTTTTACTAGACCATTAAAACTCAACAAGGGGGTTTACTCACAATGCACCCCCAATCTTGTGAGTAGAATGATCAGTATCGCGACTATCTAATAATTTGAAAATGAAGATTACACAAGAACAAAATCAAAATGAAACAATAACATAAAAATTATATATCCACTGTAACTTTTAGGACAACTAATCAATCATTCATACAGAGCAAGCCTCATAGGAAACATAGAAACTCTGTCCAAATGACAGAGAAATAATGGGTGAGTGAAAAGGTAAATTTAGATAACTATTGTTCTAGATATTACACCCCTGTCTCAGAGCCAAAAACCATATATAGATAAGTAAGAAAACTATGTCACTCTACTAAAAGAACATTGAGACCCATATGAAAATATATATTTTGTATTTTAAGATGAAACGACAACAGGTGAATGGCATAAAATAAAAGCTACAAGGTCAAATTAAAAATGGAATGTGACAAATGATAGATAGAAAAGAACTCTTACAACCATTTCTCAAGAATAAAAACAGAATTCATCATAAAAAACTTTGTAAAGTATGGAGTACCCAACCTTATCTTCTTCAGTCTCTCAAGGTCATCCCTGAGCTTCATGTCCAAGGCGTTTGAAACAATCTGAGAGTACCGGCCATCCTTATAGTCCTTCTTTATGTTCAAGAACCAATCTGGGATCTTGAACTGGCGTGGATTGAAAACCACTGACATCAAGTAGCCGACAGCTCACCAGCCCTAGTAAAGGAAGAAGAACATTTCAACGCAAGGAGACATCAAAGAATATTCCGCCAGAAGATACCAAAATTTCAAATCCCGGTGATCATTAACCATATGTTTAGAACTATTTGCAACGATATCTCAAAAATATTGTGCTCGAAAAAAGACTCTCTAACCAATACATAAGTTTTCAATGTAAGAAGCATAATCTACATCCAACAATCAGGAAGCGAGGTGTAAATAAAACTTCCACAATACCAACACGCGCAAACGCTAAATATTAGCCCTTAAATAAACACTAAGATCAAGAAATAGCCAAGGAGGAGGAAGGCTTAAAGAATAACAACCTTTTGCTCATGTCCACGTCGGCCCTTTAGCAGATGATGTTGGCGAAGCGGCGACCGATACCCTTGATGGAGGTAAGCGCGAACATGATCTTCTGCATTCCATCGACGTTCGTGTTCAGAACACGAAGAATGTGCTGAAAGTCCTCGTTCGCGACCAGAGACTGCAGATCGAAACCAGCCACCAGAAACAAACAGAAAAGGATCAAAGAACAAAACCTCAATCGATCACCAGGAACACAACACGAGACAATCGCAATATCACAAACAACCGGGCTTCCACGAATCGCTCGCCATGGTGACGGCGTCTAGGGTTTCGCTCTTCGCACTTCCGCTGCTCTCTCTCTCTCTCTCTCTCTCAGTATCAACGGCGGCAAAGCAGGGGTCTAAACCATACCAGGAAACTCATTATATATACGTAGGCAAACAAAACTTAGTTGCACTTCTCTTACTTACCCTCTCGCCTACCTTCTTCGTTATTGGCTGTGCTGGCTCCTATATGATTGAACTGTGGATATTAGACGTCGACCAAGATGGAAATGGGTCCAACCGCACCGGTGAGTCGAGGATTGGGTTGACTCGATCAGGTCCCATGAAGTCGATGATCTGCGCTGACGAGGATGTCAACTCAGCTAACAAAGGAGCTAATGACTTAACAAAGATGTTACTGTACAGATGATTGAATGATGGATTACAAAATATCTTGATCTATTGAGGACCGATTTGATATCAATTGAATTCATATAAGTGTAAAAAAAATTATAATAGTTATGGTTTTGAATTTTCTTGTATTTCTGATAAATAGATTGATATAGAGGATTATATATTAATTAATTTTGATTTATTTAATAAATTTGATATTTATATTATGAAGGAAATAAAAGAAGGAATAATTGTTTTGTGGGAAGTATAAGGAAATAAAAAGAGGCATCAAAATTATTGATTATATGAGGATATACAATTCGGATAAATATCGGATGACTATATCAAACATGTTTTAGAAAATATTAATACATATGCTTTAGATGATATATAAGTTTTTGCTAGTTAAAAGTTTTGCAAAAGAATTTATATGTTGACAATTTGAAAACGTATTTGATTCAAACAGTTATCTGCAATGTTATAAGTATTATTTATTTATATTATCTAACATTATATGAATTTTTTTTGTTTGAAAGTGATGAAAATAATGTTTGATTATTATTAATTTCAAAGAAATATGATTTTATCATATTTAAAATAATACATAAAAATTTTTATTTAAATCTTTAAATGTGCATTCAAAGCCTAAATTACATTTCAAACGTGAATTAGTATCTAATATTTTTTTCATATCATATTTTATTTGGATGTCGTATTGCAAATGCTCGAATACTAATACCACCTTAGCATAATATTAGCATTTTTAATATTTATGGAATATTAATATATTTTTTAGAAAAATCATATAACATTCTCTATATTTATAAGATTGACCCTTATTTTCTCTTCAATTTCTATAGATTCGATCAACTCTCTCTCACAAGTCTATCATACCGCTTGCTCGTAGAGTCGTTAGTTTTGCTGAATCGATAATCTTATAAACGATAATAACTCTATTCTTAAATTTCTATATTATTTTTTTTCGAGACATCTTTTAATTTCTTCCCTACAATACATGTTTTTTTTCATCTTTCGATCATATGATTAAAATATTTATTTATTTTATATATGAGCTATACGAATATCTATATAAGATTATATACATTCATCTATTAATTTTATTTTTATTTGATATATATATATATATATATATATATTTACTTTTGAATAAATATTAAAAATATTAGAATGATAAATTTATCACAATAACACTTTCATCTCTTATTTACTAGATAGTCAAAGTATTTCACAACTACATATTCACTCAAATCTCTTTCTCTAAATACATAATAAAAATATAAAATACATTCTCAAAACACCATTAGTTTTGACTAAAAATGAATAATATTAGTCAAAATTAGGAGCCATCCGTCTGAATTTTCTGAATGGATGCTAATAACAAATGTTTAGTACTCTAAATCGTTGCCCCACTTGTTAAATATGACATACGATGAATCTACGGGATATATTGAACTTTTAAGTACACATATTATAGCAAGAGTTTCTCGATTTAAAGTAAATGGATATAAGTTTGTAATTACGGTAATAGAATCATCAATCCAAATAATTCTAACTCAAATAACTAAGGGAGACTTGCGGTTCTAAAATCATCAGTTTTGATGAAATTAGGACCAAAATGAATTTAGATATTAATAAACTTTTATTATTATTAAAAAAAAGATCGTTAATATCTATGTGAATGATTATTTGAAGTATTTATAAGATATAAATACTATGCTCCCAATATGTTACATTAGTAATCTCCAAGACGTATAAGTATGAAAGTAAATAATCAAGAGATGTCATCTTTTTTCTTTGTTTTAAACGTAAGATACTATACTTACCGTAAAAAGCTTATCTTTCGAGAATGAAGTTTATAGTTATCTTTCTTGTTATTAATAACAAGATTTTTTTTTTATTATTTTTATTATCATGAATGATAAAAAGAAGCTTCATTTTATCTATTTTCATTGGGTGTCATGTAACAGTGACATGTCAGATAATTAACCATCAGTATATCTCCTATCAATTATATAAGAGAAAAAGAATTGTAACGAACCCACCTATTTCAATTGAAAAAAAATAAAGTACTCTATCAAAATACTAATTTAGATTAATAAACTCTAGATCAAAGGTTTTAATTTAATAAACTCTATTTATATTTTATTTTATTTTATCGTTATTTGGTTTGAAACCGGAGCTCAATTCAAGATTCAATTTCCAGAAATCGAAACCTAATCGTATAATTTCGGTTCTTCACAGCGATCGAAAAGGTCATCCCAAGGGTCAAATTGATGAGAATATAATGTCATAATAAATTATTGTGTAAGAGAAAAAGAATAGTGATAGCCCGATGTCCACGTCGATTCAGCTCACCGACATTACAATCGTTGTGTGTTGGCATGGAGCAATCGATTGGATTGGATTGGATTGGATGCCACGATGAATTATTGGCTCCGAAAATAAAATCGGGATGAGCAAAAGTCCTCATCCATTCCCCGTCGTCTTAAACCCATCAAAATCCCCAACTTGCGTTGCCGACAGGCAAGAGATGACCGTTTCTTACCCGGTACCGATCACCGCTTTCATACACCTGTTCGCCTCGCAGACGGAATCAACAGCGGGGCCCGCGGATGAACCCATCATCATCCAATAAAGAAGCAATTAAAGGATGCGGGTAGCTACGTTGATGGAGAAGAAAGAGTTTTTAATAAATGAAATAGTTGACTGAGCCTTGTTACTTTCGTCGTCTACCAGGGTTAGGAAACGGACAGATCGGCAGATTACTGTGGGCTCCACGCATGTTTAATTAATATTCGCACGGGTAAGCGAACGGGTCGATGGACGCAAATCGACTTAAAAACCTCTCTGGTATGTTCGATGAAAGCGTTCCACCGACCTGCGGCCATCCCGATGTCCAGGCCACGTGGCACCAAGGTCGGTCGATTTCACGTGAACCCGACGCCAGGAACTCCGCGTCGACTCCGAGGGGATGAAAACACGATCGAAGGGACACAGACCAACAGGAGAAAGCCGCGTGGGATGCCTTTCAACTAGATCGTTATTCACGTGGCAACTATTTTCAGTGGTTATTACGTGTCTGCTGTTTGAAAAGGTACACCAGATTTACATTTCTTCGTATCTAGGCAATTCCGTCACTGTAAGCTTCGGTGGAGGAGCCCTGTCCGAAGACTTCTTTGCGTCGATAAATAGGGACTCGTCACGGTTTCCATTTTCCATCGGTAGGAAGTAGCATCAGAGCAAGCAAAGAGACGAAAAAGGAATGGCAGGAATCATTCACAAGATCGAGGAGAAGCTTCATATCGGAGGAGAGCACAAGCAGGAGGAGCATAAGGAGGAAGGGCACCACAAGGAGGAGGAGAAGCACCACACGGAGGAAGGACACCACAAGGAGGAGGAGAAGCACCACAAGGAGGAAGAGCACCACAAGGAGGAAGAACATCACAAGGAGGGAGGAGGAGGAATAGTGGAGAAGATCAAGGAAAAGATCCATGGCGGAGAGGAACACGGGGAGAAGAAGAAGGAGAAGAAGAAGAAGAAGGAGAAGAAGCACGGTGAGGAGCACCATGGCGACAGCAGCAGCAGCAGCGACAGCGACTAGATCAGACCTTTGACACCTTGCTATGGTAAGTAAGATAGTTGTGAGCTCTTGCGATTCACGATGTTATGATGATCCTTTGTGAGATGATCATTTCCTGGTCATCATGTTTTATCCTCCACTTCTCTGCAGGATATATAAGATGGAAGTGGGTTTGGGAGTGGAACTACTTTGCTTTGCTGCTTGATCCTTTCTTGTAATAATAATGAATCTAATATGAAATAAAGCATCTAATTGCTTACTATTTTTCTTGATGTGTTTCTGCTGGGACACTTGGAATCAATTCACTATTGAACACATCTAATCAGGAAGAAAAGTTGTCGCCAATGGTCCGATGGACACCACTCCATAGGTTGTTTCTTCAAACAAAAGAATATATCATGGAGATTGCTACCTGTCATTTACATCGACGACAAATCTAAGAAAGAAGCTGATGTGTCTTGCTTGTGAAGAAGACAATTTTGGGTCATGATGTAAGCATGTTATAGCCAATCTCCAGCAACACCACCTGAAAGCAGGCACTCGAAACGAAAATTAGCTTTCATGGTTGGTGTCAACTTCTGCAAGAGGAATCCTCTCTTGGATCTTTAGCAGAGCCGGAAAAATCATATCTTTACCCACTTGTTGAACAGATTCAGTGGCTTTTTTCCTGGCCAGATTCAGTGAACAATTGTGGCCAGCAGATGTTTCTTATTAGCTTGTGTAATAAGATTCCCGTAAGATTTTGCTTTTGAATGACTCTATTGTTTATGCAAGTCTTAGATCTGCCCTTCAATATGTACCTACTTTCTTCCCCACATTCTTAGAACACTACTGGTTGCTGCAAAAGAACCTGCTGCATCAGCTTGTGTTCAGTTTTCAGCTGCTTACCATAAACCAACAACAATGTGGAAAAGCTTGCTTGGGTGTTTTGTGTTCATGCCAAATGATCTCGGACCACCAGAAGTCTGAAAACTTAAGATGATTCTGCTCCCAGCATTTGTAATGCGAAATCTCAACTTAAAGTTGTCATTTATCAGTTTTATTTATTTCATATTATTAATTTTTATATTTTATGTTTCTTTTAATAGTCTAGTATTATTAGTTAGTAAATAAAGACCTTTTAAGTATAGTTGTACCATCGCTTAATCCCTGCTAGGGACGGTACAATTGCTCAGACTCATAGTATCATCGCCTGACATAGTCTCGAAGACTGTGCCACGATGGTGAGACTCCTTGAGGTATTGTTTGGACTTCTTATTGGACCCAACACAGTGATTATATGGCCTAGTTTGCCCATAATTGGATTGGATTGGTACTAATTACGATTCCTAAAATATATTCTAAGTTAAATTAAGTCCGTAAGTCTATTCTTTCAACGAGCTTTTCTTTAAATAATGAAGTTGTAGGATTTAAAATATGTTTGGGAGAAGCGTATGATGAATTTGATTTTCGATGGTTACTTATTTATATGTAATAAGTTATGCATGGTATCCTTATAAGAAAAAAATATTTGAAAAGCAATTGATGAGTTTGATTTTCATATCCATGAAGGTTACTTATTTATAGGTAATAAGTTATGCATTCCAAGCATATCCTAATGAGAAAAAATTATTTGAGATTTACATAGAAGAGGTTTCGGACAAAACAAAACAATAGCTAGCATGGAGAAAAATTACTTTTGATCATAATTAAAATGGGATATTGGTTATTTTATAATAAAATATTTGACTTATCAAACGAGTCAATCACAAAACACTGGTTTTTGTATTGGGATTACAAAAAATTCAGAGGAGAGTTGATTTTGTATTTGGATTTTGTATTTGTGGTTATTGAAAGACTTCGTATATGATACATATTGTTAGGCTATTCTTTTAAGAAGTTACATGACTACATAAGGTACCAAAATCAATCACTTTTTTTATAGAGATTCTAAATTTCTATTCCATTTTTGGTTGATCTCGTGGAAAAGATTTGATATTAGTTTGAAGTTTAGCACCAGACATCTACAAACTGATGGTCAGACGGAGGTAACTAATAGAACTTATTTATAGGTAATAGGTTATGCATTCGAAGGATATCCTTATGAGAAAAAATTATTCGAGAAACATTTGATGAATTTGATTTTCATATACATGATAGTTACTTATTTATCGGTAATAAGTTATGCATTCCAAGGGTATCCTTATGAGAAAAAAATATTCAAAATTTATATGAAAGAGGAATGAACGAACATTTCGGACAAAACAAAACAATAGCCAGCATCGAGGAAATATACTTTTGGCCACAATTAAAAAGGGATATTGGCTATTTTGTAATAAAATATTCGACTTATCCACTGGTTTATATATGCCATTACCAGTTCTAGAAGACATTTGGGAGGATTTATCATTGGAGTTTATATTGGGATTACCAAGAACTCATAGGGGAGTTGATTTTGTATTTGTGGTCGTGGATTGATTCTCCAAAATAATTCATTTCAAACTACGTCGAAGGACTTCAAATATGATACATATTATCGGGCTATTCTTTTAAGAAGTTGTGTGACTACATAAGGTACCCAAATCAATCACTTAATAGAGATTCTAAATTTCTATCCCATTTTTGGTTGATCTTGTGGAAAAAATTTGATGCCAGTTTGAAGTTTAGCAACACTAGACATCCACAAACTGATGGTTGAGATAACTAATAGAACTTTGGGAAACTTGATTCGATACATTTATAGTGACAAATTAAGACAATAAGATTTCACACTCTTACAAGCTGAATTTACCTATAACAAAGTATCACCATTCTATATTTTTAAAAGAAAGTATCTAAGCATGCTCTAGATTTAGTTTACCTACCAAAAGCTCATGGAACAAGTGTAGCAAACAGCAACATAACAAAGCAAATACAATCAACCCAAGCTGAAGTGAAAAGAAAACTGTAAACTATTAATGCTAGGTACAAGGAGCACAAAAGAGATAAGGTATTCAAGGAAGGAGATATAGTTACGATGTACTTGTAAAAAGAGATATTTTTTATAGATACTTATAATAAATTAAAGCTGAAGAAGTAGGATCCTTATCTATGTGATTGAGAGATCTCAAATACCTTCCATGTTATAGACTTGTATAACAATTTCCCAAGTGAGAATCTATTATATCTAGATATAAACTCGAGCAAGTTCTCGGAATGAATTAATATGAAATAAGCAGAAGAAAACTATTCTTTAAGGAGCCTAAAATTATCACTTATCAATTTTATGTTTTATATTTCTTTCAATAGTCCCACATTATTAATTTTATATTTTATATTTCTTTAAATGGTCCCACATTATTAATTAACTAATTTTCAAGACCTAAAACTAATATAAATAAAGATATCCTCTAAACGTGTCAAATCTTTAAAAAAAAAATCTTTAAATATTATTAAAATTTCTCCATCATAAAGACTTAGATTTTACTCGACAGGTCGGTTGCTATATTATATATTATTTTTCTAATAGTAATTTCTTATTTTCATTGCCGCATCGTTACAGTTTCTGATTTGACAAGCATTTCCTTGTTCCCTAAACCAATAATGCTAGAAGTCATAGTAGAAGGTCCATTCACGATAAGCTCAGCTGCTTGCACTTGATCAGATGGTTCATTTCTGCATCCAATAAACATACACAAAGCTTATTTCTTTACCTCATGTACAACTCACAACCAAAAGCTTCCAAGCTATAATGCCTTGTTCCTTATGCTCCCTCGCACCTAATCTATTGTCGTTTGGAAGATGAGTAGAGGTTTTCTTCTCATGGACATCAAATTTGGTCCCATGAAGAAATTAAGGGTGCAACCATTGAGTGCTCAGATTGTCAAAGCACCCATCTAACTTGATTGAGATGTTCCTAAGAGTTCACCATGGATTACAGGTATTGTTTGACGATTTGTGATCCAAAGTCATATTGCTTTTGACACTCTTAAATCTTCCCTTACAGTGACTCAAAAAATGACTCTGATTAAGTATCTTCAAGGATCCCTGGAAATCTACCAGTGTTCTTTCGATGTGATAGAGTTAAGAGGAAGTAGTAGCTACATGTAGCAATCATGGTTGGTATACCTAAGCTAATTGAGATTGCCAATCTAAATGCAGTGACTAAGTCCATACTCCTCCGGATGAGTGGGGCTCTCTTAGCCAGGAACTTTCATACTTTCTGCTCACCAACTCAGCAGCTTTGGATCATCCAAAAAAACTTCTTTTTTGATGGATAAAAATTTCTACTTTGTGTAGGCTTCCCCAAGTAAAGGTTTTAATTTTTCAAAAAGAAGGTGGCATAGGTAATATTAGAAAAAATAAATTAAGTCGATTAATATATTTGACATTATGGGTCTAATTGATCCAAGATGTTGCCCATACCCTTCCTCTATCATCATCTTGCTTTTATATAGTCACTCTATTTTTTTTTTTGCCATCAGTTTTCCCTTTATCATTCCTTTTCATAATGATTTATTTTCTTTTTTGATTTTTTTTTGTCAGATAACCCAATAAATTTCAAATTATATATTTTGGTCATCAAATGTTATGATTTTTTTTGTAATAAAATAATATTTCACAACTATATTTTTGTTGAATGATTTAATCGATTTCTATAGAATTTTTATATTTATTTTTTTTATAAAAAATAAATATAACATTGGATGCTCAAATTATGTTTGAAATCTGAGTAGGAGTGACCCTGATCCAATTCATCATAGGAAATATAGAGAACAAAACAAAACGAATCATAATAAAAAAATTGAGAACCGATGGAATAAAGAGAATCATATTATTTCATAAAAAAATTATATTTTTTTATTTAATTTTCTAATTTTCTCCGCTTTCATTTTTATTTTGAAAACTATTATTCATTTATGATGTCATGCTGATGTCACGAATCGGTTCACCATCCGGTCCGGTTTCAGAGACGTGACCGTGAGAGTTACTGAGTATTGCATTAATTCTTCCACACCCAATTATAATCATTAACACCCAATCTAAAAGCCATTACGATCACAAGCACTCCATCTAAAATAAACCTTCCGCACCCAATCTAAAAGCATTAACATGGAATGCACCATCAGAAAAGAAAAGAAGAAAGAGAGCTTTGACATGCTTGTCCACCACCTACAACACTCCACCCATTAGTCATTGATAGGGCACTGTCGCACCAACCGCTTCACCTACTATAACCAACCATCTCATTAGTCAATAATATTTTATTGTTTATATGAAAGCCTCTATAATTCATATGAATCTTAGCACCGTATGGTTATGTATATGACTTCTTTCCTCTGTTTTCTTCAATTATAGTCCATTTTGCTCCACCAAACCCATAAACTAAAAGAAAAATAAGAATATATGATTGCCTTTTATGAATAAAAGGAAGAAAAGAAATGAGTATGAGTAGAATATATAATAAACAGATTTACTATCAGCATTAATAAATATACCTATAATACTTCATCAATCAAATCTAAGCATATTTAGGACTCAGTGCATAAAAATAACAAATCGAGGGGCTTATGTGAAAAATTAAAAGCGTGGAAAACGTTTTTTTGGTTAATTTTTTAATCATCACACATAAACACGAAACATATAAAGTGTTTTTTTGTTTTTGTTTTTTGGCCTTTTTGTTATCGGTGCCTCCCTCCATAAATACCGCTGCAGATCTCCACTCACCCTCGCGCTTCCCTTCCATCCATTCTCTCGCTTGCTGTTCTCTGGGACCGCTTCCTCCGCCGCTCGCCAGGGTGAGCTCTCCTCTCCCGCGACTCTCTCTTCTCCACTGGGGCTCTGTTAAGTCCCTTGTACTCCTTGCCCGTCCGCACGGGCTTCTTCTCGCGCTTCATTCGTCTTTCTTAACTCATAGAGAGCTCCTTTCTGGGTTAGATCCGATCTAGAGCTGTTTCGTCTTCCTTTTCTCGAGTTTATATCGGTCAGTGTGCCTCTCTGTTGCTTGATGCTGGATTTATGGCGTCATTATTTGGATTCTTGACCTTTTTTTTTTTGCTTAGTGGACTGCTTTTATCGAAACCTGTCCTGGATCCTCGATGCGCTTTGGATCTGTTTTGTTTGGTTGTGAATCTTGATTATAATGATGTACTTTTTGTTAGATCTGGGTTTGCCCGTGTGATGCTTGTCGTTTTGGTTCCGAGCCGATTCGGAAAGCTCTTGATCTTACTTTTTAGTGAATGTTAGATGTCAGATCCGCAGCTTTTATATTCATTTGGCTTTCTGATGAGTAAGATGAGTAGATCTGGTGCTTTTGGCGTAAAATATGGAACTTTTTCCCCCAATTCATGTCCCATTACTTCAGAGTGGTGATTTCCTATAGATCTGAAGTTGCTTTAGTTTTGTTTCTGATATCTAGATCTGCATTCACGGTTTATTGTTCTCATTATCTGACTGGCCTATCTGTTTTGCACTGTTTTCACTGAGTACATTGCTTGCTTACGACTATCTACTGACAAATTTTGTTTCTTTTCCATCTTTAATTTACTTGCTTGAAGAAATTGTTAAGAGTTTAAAATATAAGTTGGGTTCTGTCCTTAATCTTTTAGGATAAGTGGTAATGAACTCATCATCTTATCATAGTATCAGAGAAGGTCTTGAGTTTGAACTCCGTTATCTGCGCAAAGATCATTAGTGTTCCACGAGCAATAAAGGGGGATGCTAAGAGTTCGAACCTAAGCTGGGCTCTTTGGCTTAACCAGTATCTTGCACTTGGGTTCATATGTCAAGCTCATTGATCTTTCATTGGGCATGCATGTGTGGACTGATGTTAGAGTTTAAATATAAGTTGGGCCATTGCTTGCACCGTTAGCTCCCACTTTCATCCAAGCCTGTTAACTTTTCAGTCGTCTGCATGTTAGTGGCTGTTAGAGTTTATTACAACTTCATCTCTTTCCACTCAGATTAAGATTTTAGGATAAGTGGCAACTTGACTCATCATTTTATAACTCTTATTATGAGGAGTAAAATGGCCTATCATTACCTTTTTGTAGCTTTTTTCTTTGTGGTTTTCATGTCTCTGTTACTTTCAGAGCTTGAATGTCTAAATGGCCTACCACTATTCTCCTGTAGCATTTTTCCTTGTGGTTTTGTCTCTCTATTACTTTTGAGTTTCAATTTTTGTGACTCATTGTTCTAAATGTCCTGATCATTTTTCGATCTCTAAAATTTATTTATATTTTTATGTTATATATGACTGCAAATAACCTTTCTTTTGAATTTTCTACCAAGCAATGAATTCTTTAATTATTTATTTTTGCCAACTTTTTGCATGAGAAAATGACTTCATATGTAATAGGGTATCCAATCCTATGATTTGGACAATTTTGTATGGTTTACAATCCTAGAAATTTGCACCATTTGCATATATTGGTACTTAGTGGTCCATTAGTCAAAGATGGTGCCTTTACCCTTCTTTCTGAAGGACAATTTTTATGCAGATTTAAGTAATTTTCTTTGAGTTTTCACTTATTTCCTGCACATGAAGTCACAACAGGTTCTCTTGCCTAATATGTAGAGAGTTTCATTCATAAATATTTACATGTACAGAAATTTGGTTATCCAGCTGTCATCCATGGAAAATGAGATGTAGCTAAACATTTATTTAGGTTTTTTTGGGAATATAGATCAAGAAAAAAAATGCTACTATGTTTTTCCTTGAATTTAATTGATCCAATATTGCTGTTGTACTCTTTGTTGTTGTTATTTGCCTTAAATGAATGAATTTGATTCTTTATCATTAATTATATTTTCTTCTCTGTGTGTATTTAGAAAGATGGCTTCTCACATTGTTGGATATCCTCGCATGGGGCCTAAGAGAGAACTCAAATTTGCATTGGAGTCCTTTTGGGATGGAAAGAGCACCGCTGATGATTTGCAAAAGGTTGCAACTGATCTCAGGCATTCGATATGGAAGCAGATGGCTGATGCTGGGATTAAATATATTCCTAGCAATACTTTCTCTTACTATGATCAAGTGCTTGATACCACCGCAATGCTCGGTGCTGTTCCAGAGAGGTACAACTTCACTGGTGGAGAGATTGGGTTTGATATCTATTTCTCTATGGCCAGGGGAAATGCCTCTGTCCCTGCTATGGAGATGACCAAGTGGTTTGACACTAACTAGTAAGCATCTCAAGCTTCCCAGCATCTAAAATTTATAGTAATTTGATTTTTTTTTTTTTGCTGACAATCTAACATATTCTCTTAATTTAGTCACTTCATTGTTCCTGAGTTGGGTCCAAACACAAAGTTCTCCTACTCTTCTCACAAGCCAGTGTCTGAGTACAAGGAAGCAAAAGCTGTATGTAACTGGATTCTTTTTCTTTCTTTACTTATTTTGTCAATTTCTATGCTTGTGTTTGTGGATTTTATCTATTTTGGCATTGCATATTTCTACTGAAATTAACAAGGTTTGCCATGTTTCACCTTCGTTTTAGTTGTTAGGTGAAATTGAAATTGACATTTTGGTTCTTATCAGATCCAATTTCTGTAGTGTTTAATCCAGAAATTATGTGAGGATGTGAGACTTTCCATGATTCTCTATTGCCGCTTACTCATTGCTATCATTATTTATCATATCATTGGAAAAACAAACAAACATATGTAAAAAAGGATGGTGGTGTTATGCCTTCCAATAGCCTGGCGTACCTTGCTGAATCAATTAACATAAAGTGATTCATTAATGTGGATGTGTAATTTATCACACTGTTTTGTGGTTATATTAATTTCTCAGTATTGTCTTATGCGCTTATATGCATAAAAGGCTTTTAGTCTTTCTTCTATGTTGCATGAACTAGTTCAAATGTCAAGGTGCAAATGTTTCCATGTTCATCCAACAACTCCTAGTCCCTGTGATTATAGTAGTTGGGTGATTGGAGATAGTTATTTGTAACTTCAAAATTTTAGTGTCTAGTTGTATACTCTGGATGCAGTTTAAGCGGTAGCTAAGCTTGTTATATATCCCATTCATGCAGCTTGGAATTGAGACGGTTCCGGTGCTTATTGGTCCTGTGACTTATGTGTTGCTCTCAAAGCCTGCTAAAGGTGTTGAGAAATCATTTTCTCCTCTTTCACTTCTTGGAAGTATTCTGCCGATTTACAAGTATGGATCCATAATATGCTTCTAAGCCACTTGTTTGATTTTTTTCCTTATTTATTCTTTAGTTGTATATTTATAACATCACCATAAACAGGGAAGTTATTGCTGAGCTGAAGGCAGCTGGTGCTTCATGGATTCAGTTTGATGAACCAACCCTTGTAATGGATCTCGAGT
This sequence comes from Musa acuminata AAA Group, assembly GCF_036884655.1. Lineage (NCBI taxonomy): Eukaryota > Viridiplantae > Streptophyta > Magnoliopsida > Zingiberales > Musaceae > Musa > Musa acuminata. Next base: position 40,706,690 of record NC_088341.1, read on the forward strand.
CTCACCAATTGGAAGCATTTACAAAGGCCTATACAGAACTGGAATCTTCATTGTCTGGCTTGAATGTGCTTGCAGAGACTTATTTCGCAGATGTCCCTCCAGAAGCATACAAGTTAGTTTGTTCTTTTTTTTTGTTAATTTACCATATTGCATAATTATTGCAGTTCATCATTCTTTGCTTTTTCAGGACCATCACTGCCTTGAAGAGCATCTCAGGCTTTGGATTTGATCTCGTACGTGGCACCAAGACACTTGACTTGGTCAAAAGTGCAGGCTTCCCTGCTGGCAAGTATCTTTTTGCTGGAGTTGTGGATGGAAGAAACATCTGGGCAAATGATCTTGCATCCTCTATCAGTACACTTGAGACTCTTGAGGCCATTGTTGGAAAAGGTATATATTATTTATTTCTTCTATTTCTTTCCAGCTAGAGTTATTCTGAGTTGCTCCTGATGGCATATGCTGGTGTCTGTAGACAAGCTTGTTGTCTCGACGTCATGCTCACTCATGCACACTGCTGTTGACCTTGTCAATGAAACAAAGTTGGATAGTGAGATTAAGTCATGGCTCGCTTTTGCCGCACAGAAAGTGGTTGAAGTTAATGCGCTGGCTAAAGCATTGGCTGGCCAGAAAGATGAGGTACTTATAAATGCCAATTGTTCCAACTGTCTTCTTTTCACAGCTTATAGAGCCATAACAATTTCCTGACTTGCATAATCAACTCCTTCGCTAAATCCCTTGTCACAACTTTGGATGTTAGATGAGACATTAGTTGAAGCCTTTGTGCATGACAGAGCCATTTAGGTTTTTACATGGTCTGGCTGTTGGTTTGTGTATGCAGGCTTTCTTCTCAGCAAATGCTGCCGCTCAAGCTTCAAGAAAGTCATCTCCTAGGGTGACCAATGAAGAAGTTCAAAAGGCTGTGAGTATTATATATTTTAGGTTATTTATGGTTTCTTAGAATGGTTTAACATTTTAATGGTGGCATTGCCTTGCAGGCTGCTGCTTTGAAGGGTTCCGACCATCGCAGAGCTACAAATGTTAGTGCCAGACTGGATGCACAACAGAAGAAGTTGAACCTACCAATTCTTCCTACGACCACAATTGGTTCATTCCCACAGACAATGGATCTTCGAAGAGTCCGACGTGAATACAAGGCAAATAAGTAGGTGTTCTCTGATATATTTCCAGTTTTGTTGCAATCTCTGGCTCCTGTATTATTCTTGTATTCATCATCATGTATATTTGCAGAATTTCTGAGGAGGAGTATGTGAAGGCCATCAAAGAGGAAATCAGCAAAGTTGTCAAGCTCCAAGAAGAACTTGACATCGATGTCCTGGTCCATGGAGAGCCCGAGGTGAGCGTGTAGGGAACATTAGCTAGTTAAGAAGATATGAAGATGTCCTAGAGCAGCATTTAAAGATGACTGAAATTACTGCACAATATAGACTTGTAGTATCGGTTCTCTTAATCAAGAACACAATTTTCTAGTTTTTAAGATCTGGTTCATTGCTAAGCAAAATCTTGCTTCTTTTTACTACCAGAGAAACGACATGGTTGAATACTTTGGGGAGCAGTTATCAGGCTTTGCTTTCACCGTCAATGGTTGGGTGCAATCTTATGGGTCTCGTTGTGTTAAGCCTCCCATCATTTATGGTGATGTCAGTCGTCCCAAGGCCATGACTGTTTTCTGGTCTAAGATGGCTCAGAGTATGACTGCTCGACCAATGAAGGGAATGTTGACCGGCCCTGTAACAATTCTTAATTGGTCATTTGTCAGGAATGACCAACCAAGGTGAGCAGGATTGTTTGCTAGAGATATGCTTGAAATTTTGGAGAAGATTGCCTATGTTCTGTTAATCAAAATCTCATAATATTTTGTGCTTGCCACCAGGTTTGAGACATGCTATCAGATTGCCCTTGCTATCAAGAAAGAAGTCGAGGATTTGGAAGCTGCTGGTATTCAGGTAAGTGTTTAATTTCTTGACAGATTTTCTTGAAATTATGGTTTTGAACTTTTGCATTAAGGGGTTTTAATAGAGAAAAGATTGGAAGATAGATGTTTCTGGGCCAAAACTTGAATTTGACTGGACTTGGTAAAACACAATAATTATTTTGTCTGGTTTTAGTTGTTTTATGAAATTATCAAGTCAATTTGTTTGATCATAGCCATCCGATACAAGTTTAAATAGTTGATAATCTGTGTAAACAACTCCATCTCTCTTCAGCATTTCCATGCCTCGAGTGACAATCGATATAAATTCCCTCTAGTCCTGCATGGTTATTTACCATCCATGTGTAACACATGCACACAAAAATCAAGTACTAATGTAAGGCGTTGATGAGTAAGAGACCCTTTCTTGGAGTTTAGGTGAAGATAAATTGGGCTTTGCTAACATTACTTGTTTCTGTCCTAAAAAAATATAGCTTCTATGTGCTTCATGATTCCTTTTTGTACCATATTTAATTTGCAAAAGAGAACACATAGCAGCAACTAATATTTACTCCCCATGACCTGTAATTCACAAACAATTACCTCACTTTTCCGCCTACCACAAAACTTATGGTTCTTCCGTTGCTAATCTGCAGGTTATCCAGATAGATGAAGCAGCTTTACGAGAAGGCCTTCCCCTTCGCAAGTCGGAGCAGGCTTTCTATTTGGATTGGGCTGTCCACTCCTTTAGGATCACCAACTGTGGTGTCCAAGACACAACTCAAGTATGCTTAGAGATTTGTTTTAATCTGAGATATCTTCATTTGGATGACTGGACCATCTTGTCTAACAACACTTTCTCGTACAGATTCACACCCACATGTGTTACTCCAACTTCAACGACATCATCCACTCCATCATCAACATGGATGCTGATGTCATTACGATTGAGAACTCGCGTTCTGATGAGAAGCTCCTCTCTGTATTCCGTGAGGGAGTGAAGTATGGTGCTGGCATTGGTCCGGGTGTGTATGACATCCACTCTCCAAGAATACCATCGACAGAAGAGATTGCTGACCGCATCAACAAGATGCTTGCTGTTCTTGAGACCAACATTCTCTGGGTTAACCCTGACTGTGGGCTCAAAACCCGCAAATACGCCGAAGTCAAGCCTGCTCTTACCAACATGGTTGCTGCAGCCAAGCTTCTTCGCACTCAACTCGCCAGCACCAAGTGAGACAACCAATGTTCCTAATCCAAAGAAGAATTTCTCTAATTTTTTTCTCAATAATTTTCGTCTACGGCGCCTGCGTTGATCCTGTTGTTGTCGAAATCAGGTTTATGTTCTATTAGTATTTCCATTTCTTGTCTATTTTTTTGAGAAATTTTGACGTTGTTGTCTTGTGGACTTCCCCGTGTTTGAAAGCCAGCAGGTATGTTAAGATTTACAACGAAATGAGATGGTGGCAGTTGTTATTCTTGTTTTTAATCTTAAGCTCAAGAACCTTTTGATTAATATGTCCCTGATTTCTTTTTCTTTTCTTTGATTACCTCAAGCAAAGCAAGCACAATTGAGTTGAACTTGCAATGATTGCTTAAATAGCTTAAAATTTTAGTATATTGGTTTATAAATAGTATCAAATATTTGGATCATTAATTGTCTACATATTTTTGTCTGTTAATAATTTCTTCCTGTTGGTATTGCCACAAAAATGCTATTAGGAAAAAAAGGGAAAGTAAACTTCAATCTCACAACATATTTCACATGTATTTTCAATAATACTATTCAAAGTTTGGTTTGCCTATTAATCATCATGTGCATTTATTTATTTATTTCACATTTCATTTCAATATAAAAAATATGATTAACAAAAAAATTGTGTAAAACAATTAGAAAATATTTTAATGTCAAATCACTTACAGATTCAAATGCAAGTATCTTACTCACATCTGGTTCCTAAGTTTTATCTATATAGACAGATCATTTGGACTGCATGATATCTGAGACTCATGCCAAGTGTTAGTAGAATGCAACAAACATGTCCTCGTGCCATCTTAACACATCTATTCGAACATATTTCCATAAAATTTTAACTTGTGTCAGAAAACACATTTTGATTTACGTTTATTTTTCTTTCATCTTAGTCACCCCAATAATTACTTGTGAGTCAATAAAGAAAATGTGAAGATGCATTTAAAATAAAAGCATAACAATAATAATAATGAGACAGTGTTGGCATAAAACTATAGTTATGATATTATTATACGAAAAATTTTAATGTCATAAACTAAAATCAAATAACGATAGATAAAATTTACGATACATGTCTTTCGATATTATTCAGAAAATTTTTATCTGATTTACAAACACATCATTGTCGAATCCAAAACCTACATCAATATCGATTTGTAAGAAGAATTTTTCATTTTTTTTCTTCCTTTTTTTTTCCTTCACATGATTCCCCTGTTAGTGATGAAATAAGTATTAAGGGAAATTGAGAATAGATCTATAATCTTAATACATAATATTTTATTCCTATAATTCTTGTTATTTTATAGATGAGGACAAATGATTTATGATGATAATTAGAGCTAATTATATATTATCTCATTTAGTTATTTACCTTTAGCAGCCCGATCTCTGTGCTTTAAAAGTTATATTGACATTCCTATTATTATAAAAGTAAACATGTAGATTTACGTACCATAATATCATCGATTTTATCGACGAAAATATGAAAATAAATAGTAAAAAAATAATTTTAACATTCTAGTTGGTTGTGATGGTGAACGACGATATTGTTGGGGGCCATAGATGAGTGTTATGGATGAAAAGAGTGATGGGGAGAGGTGAGGGCAACTCTGCATCTACGTCAACATCAACGTAGTTATTGAGCAATGACAGGATCGCTCGATATCTGCATCAACGCCAATAACAATGTAGAGTGATGAAATAGTCGTCAATATAGATGTCGAGCGACGCTGCTTTGCATATGTGTAAACATTGACGTAGTTACCAAGCAAAAAAAGAGCCACTCAACATCTACATCAATGTCGATGTAGATGTAGAGCGACGAAAGGTCCATCGATACAAATGCATAACCTCGCATCCTTTCTATATATCATAATACTGTTAGTATTTTCTAATATAATATATAATAACTTTTATAATTTATTTTTGTTAATATAATAATATTATTATATTTAACTATAATATATATAAACATAAATATAATGAGGCCAACAGATACAAATAATTTTAATTAAGTAAAATAATATTAATAATATTAATCTAAATATGCATCATATCTTTTATAAGTTACTCCAAAATGTATTAGACTGATTGTCCACATGAATCTAACATTAAAGCTTTAAATTATTAGAGAAATATTTAATAAAGCTATTTAGATACCAAAAAAATTTATTTGGTAGGAATACAATTAAAAATTAATGATTTAAGATTTTTTCATAAAAAAATAATATAAATAAAAAATAATAATTATTAAAATATCTCAAATCAAAGGAAGCTTCTAAGAGGACAAATAAATTGACCTTATAAATATGAAAGCTTTAAATTGTTAGAAAAAAAGTGGATAAAGTTATCTTTCTAAAGACAAAAAAGGTTTGTTTAGCATGCATATAATTGAAAATTAATGATTTAAGAATTTTTCATTAAAAAAGGAGAAGTAAAAAAAAAAAAATATTATCAAAATACCACAAATAAAACAAAGCTTTTAAGGAACATTAGATAGATTGTCCATGTAAGTCTCAAAGTCTTAATTTGCTAGAAAAAAAATGGATAAAGTTATCATTTGTAGAGACCAAAAAAGATTGTTTAGCCTGCATAAAATTAAAACTTAATGATTTAAGAGTTTTTTCATCCAAAAATCAGGAGAAGCAAAAAAAAAAATGATTATTATTAAAATATCTCAAACAAAAAGAGCTTTTAAGGGGACATTAAACATATTGTCCATGTAAATATAAAAACATCAAGTTGTTAGAAAAAGATTGGATAAAATTCCCTTTTTAGAGATAAAAAAAGTTTAATTAGCATTCAAACGATTGAAAATGAATTATTTTAATTTTTTTTTCAAAAAATAGCAAAAAAAAATTAATTTTTATTAAAATACCTTAAAATCAAATGGAGTTTTTAAGAGACATCAAACAGATTGTCTACGTAAATTTCAATGCATTAAGTTGTTATAAAAATATTGGATAAAGCAAATGGAGCTTTTAGGGATATCAGATAAATTGTCCATGTAAATCTAAAAGCTTTAAGTTGTTGGAAAAAGATCGGATAAAGTTATCTTTCGAGGGACCAATATTTTTTTTAGCATACATACAATTGAAAATGTATGATTTAGAGGGGATTTAACAAAAAAAGAGAGAAGCAAAAAAAATAATTAATTAATTTTAAAATAACTTAAATCAGAAGGAGCTTTTAAGGGGATATTAGATGGATTGCCTATGTCAATCTTAAAGCTTTAAGTTGTTAGAAAAATATTTTATAATGTTATCTTTCTAGAAACAAAAAAAAGAATTTGTTTAGCATTCATACAATTAAAAAGTAATAATTTAAGAGTTTATTATCAAAAAAATAAAGAAATAAAAAAATAATGATTAAAATATCTCAAATCAAAAGGAGCTTTTAAGAGTACATTAGACATATTATCCATGTAAATATCAAAACTTTAAGTTGTTAGAAAAAGATTAGATAAATTTATCTTTCTAGAGACTAAAAAAATTTGTTTAACATGCATACAATTTAAAATTAATAATTAATTTTTTTTTATAAAGAATCATAAGGAGTAAATGTTAATTAATGATTATTAAAACACCTCAAATCAAAAGAATTTGTAAGGAGCCATTAGATGGATTTCGAAACCTCCCCGAATGTTGACACAACTCATACCGACGGTGGGCCCCACAGAAGATAGAGGGCCCCACGACCTCAGCCAGCGAAAACTGCCGGGTCTGTGTTCATCGCGTCGCGCCGCGCGCTGAAGCTTTCCATTCTGAAGCGTTTTCGCGCACCGCCTGTTTCACCCAAACGCGCACCTTGACCTTTGTTGGCCGAAATCGGGGGCTCCACATGGAACTCCTTTGTTATCCTCCACGAGAAATAAAACCCGTCGGCCGTCGCCTGTACCTACTCTCTCTCTCTCTCTCTCTCTCTCTCTCTCTCTATTCCCTCGTAATTCCATCGTTTCGCCGGCGATCTTCCGCCCCGGATCGAGCCTCCGCCGCCGCTTGCCGCTGCCGCCACCACCACCCACCCATGACTATGATGACTCCGCCCCCTCTCGACGTACGTCTTCTCCCCCAATCTCCACCTCTCTCCTCATTCGTCGCCGTAGTTATCGATTGGTTATCTCGAGGAGGCGCTTCGCTCTCGCCCCTAGATCCCGTTTGCCCTAGTGCCGTTCACGTCGGTTTTAGGGTTCGGAGTGGAGCCGGAGCCCCACGAATCGGTGGTCGAATTGGGACATCCATTGACCCTCACTGTTGCTTCTAGGGTGTTCTGTCGATCGCAGCGGTGTGGTTTTTGCTGGATCTGAGCGCTGATCTTTGTGCCTCTATTTTTGCAGCAGGAGGACGAGGAGATGCTGGTCCCGCACCAAGAGTTCCCCGAGGGACCCCAGCCCATGGAAGGTATTCGCTCTTCGTGATTCTCGATTGATTGGAAAGTGTAGCCCTTGATTTGTGATCTTGTGCGCTCGATGGTTTATTTAGGGTTTTGATTATACTTTGTTCTTCTGCTTTGCATTCCTTTTTCCCGCTAGTTATACCGAATGAGATGGGCACCGCGCCGGAGAGTCAGCAAGTGGAGGATCCACCTTCGTTCAAATTTAGATGGACCATCGAGAACTTCTCCAGGTTGAACATTAAGAAGCTTTACTCTGACATTTTCTACGTCGGAGGATACAAGTGGTAAGTGGATATCTTTAGTTACTCTTCTTTCTCAGTTTTTAGAGGTGCATGATTCTTTTCATTTAGTTGGTGCATGGATTCAAATGATGTTAAGTGCAAATGCTCGCTTATATTCTTACAGGCGGGTGCTAATTTTCCCCAAGGGAAATAATGTAGACCACTTGTCCATATACCTGGATGTTGCTGATTCAGCCACTTTGCCATATGGTTGGAGTAGATATGCACAGTTTGCACTCGCCGTCGTTAATCAAATTCACAGCAAGTACACAATAAGAAAAGGTTTCACACTTCTTCTGTCAATACAGTTTTTTATTACTTCGTTACAGCATGTAGTTTAACATGGGGATGGACACAACAATTGGAAATGGAATGCATCTAAGTGGGTACCCCAGAGAGGAAACAAAATGGAGATATGAGGACATGTAAGAGAAGAATATTTAGTAACTCATTATGTTGCTTATGTTGTGATGTTTGAGAACCTAAAACATTAGAAGTTAATTTCATAAGAAGTTTTAAATGTCTTATGTGGATATATTGTTGTATAAATGAGCAAGGCCATGTAATGGTGAATAGTCACTATATCTGTGACATGAATTTGGCACCAGTGCAATGTTGGAAAATTTCTTTTCTTTACTAAATGATAATACCCTATCCCAATTAAAACTGGAACTTCTTATACCATTTGAATTCAAAATTTGCACAACATGAAGCAAAGCTAAAACACTATTAGGGATGTAGTTTTAATAAAATGATATCCAGAATGGCAATTTAAGAAAAGGTTAACAGATATTGTAATTAGCATTTTAGCCTCTGAAAAGGTTGACATCGACTTTGACCAACATTGATCCCTTGTTGAGACATCCAATTTGTAAGTGTGAACTTTGAGTATGAGATAAACTTTTCCCCTTGTAGGTTAAGGAAACCTTTCGTTTGATGTTTGTGAATTGTACATGCTGTATGTCTCATGGGGCTGTCATGGTCTTTCTCTTTTTGTATAGCCATGACTAATATGATCAACATATCTGTGGTGAATTTTAGATTTGTGCTCAATGGAAATGCTGCCTGTGATATTCATTAGATAGATTATTAAATTTCTGATGACAACATTTGTTATCTGGTTTTGTGCATGAGAAACATTCTGAAGCAGAATTCTTTGTTGCTTTTGTGCTAATATGTGTGTGTGAATGACTGTTGAAGTTTTGGCTCTATTCTTTACATTTGTCCTTTCTCTTTGCAGATACGCAACACCAATTTAATTCACGTGAAAGTGACTGGGGATTCACTTCATTTATGTCTCTGAGTGAACTCTATGATCCGAGTAGAGGATATCTTGTCAATGATACATGTGTAATTGAAGCTGAAGTTGTTGTCCGTAGGGTGGTAGACTACTGGAGTTATGACTCGAAAAAGGAAACGGGCTTTGTTGGTCTTAAGAACCAAGGAGCTACTTGTTACATGAACTCTCTTCTTCAGACTTTGTATCATATTCCATATTTCAGAAAGGTAGAACTAATAGCTTTTTAGCTGTTTGATAAAATTGTTCAGTGAACAATTGTTTGAAACTGACTCGCATATTTCAGGCTGTTTATCATATGCCAACAACAGAGAATGATATGCCATCTGGAAGCATTCCGTTGGCTCTGCAGAGCCTGTTCTATAAGCTTCAGTACAGTGACAACAGTGTTGCTACAAAAGAGCTGACAAAGTCGTTTGGCTGGGACACATATGATTCTTTTATGCAACATGACGTCCAGGAACTCAACAGGGTTCTTTGTGAAAAATTGGAAGACAAGATGAAGGTTTGAAAGTTCCCCTAAAAGTTCTTGCATTGATATTGGCCTATCCCATTTGTCAAATTATCATGTTTCCAACACCGTCTCAGGGTACTGTTGTTGAGGGCACAATCCAGCATTTATTTGAGGGACATCATATGAACTATATTGAATGCATTAATGTTGACTACAAATCCACGAGAAAGGAGTCGTTCTATGGTGTGTAGCATACCATTAATATGCAAGTTCTGGACAAGCTATTTCTTTTATTACGTTTAATTCCATCTTTGCTGCATTTTTTTTATAGACCTACAGTTAGATGTAAAGGGTTGTCGAGATGTTTATGCATCATTTGATAAGTATGTAGAAGTCGAGCGGCTGGAGGGTGATAACAAATATCATGCTGAAAATCATGGCTTACAGGTATGTTGAACCAAAATGCAATTCTTCTGGTGAATTCATAAACCAGCCTTTATATTTTAGGTGTAAATGCATGAGTTATACGATCTTTCTTTAGTTTAACCTTTGTCTATCATTTTTGTTGCCTCACCTTGTATTCATCTATAAATATTAAGTTCAAATCATTCTTAAACATAATCTTATATTTCTTCTGCTTTTTCAATAGGTGAAGTGTAGTCCAACCTTTATATTTTAGGTGTAAATGCATGAGTTATACGATCTTTCTTTAGTTTAACCTTTGTCTATCATTTTTGTTGCCTCACCTTGTATTCATCTATAAATATTAAGTTCAAATCATTCTTAAACATAATATTATATTTCTCCTGCTTTTTTAATAGGTGAAGTGTAGTTTTGAGTCTTTTGACCATATAATCTGTTGCAAACACTTAATGTGATTATGTCATTGTGATTCTTTCAGGATGCTAAGAAAGGTGTTCTATTTATTGATTTCCCCCCTGTTTTGCAACTCCAGCTCAAGCGTTTTGAATACGATTTCATGCGGGATACAATGGTGAAGGTCAGTGACACTCTAATGCTGCAGAAGTTCTTCTCACAGAGCAGCCATTGCAGTTTGTTTTAGATAATGTTTTCTTGGAACCAAATATTTAAATGCTGATCTGATACTGGTTTCAGTAACCTACAGCACCAAAATGGTTGTGGTAGGCCACCTATATTGCCCAATACAATTGAATAAAATATTTAAAAAGTTAAAATGAATGATATTGCACCGGTTTGAGCTATGCATTTCGACATCAGTACTTGTTCCCTTGACCCTTTTCTTGTCTTGTTTCCTTGATGTTTAATGATGCCTTTTTATTGGTTAAAAGAGACTTTAATTTGCTAAGCAAAGTCAACTTCTGACTTGTTACCTTTAGCTAAATTTGGGTTAGAATTCTTTTGTTGGTTACATGAAAGCAAGGATGAAAAACTGGTCGAACTAGATCAACATCGAGTGGTGGTCTAACCATGTTCTGGCACGTAGATAAGGAAGTTTCATTCGGTCAGGTTCAAAAGAGGGCTTATTGCTTGATACGATTACTATATCAAGCATACCATCTGGTTTTTATGGTCAAAACCAAGGATTGCAATTTCCATCTGACTAACCGATTGATATTTACTGGTCTGGGCATGAACCAGTGTGCGGATTGCTTCTATTTCAGATGGTTCGATTTGATCAAATTATAAGAAAAAATTGCAGGGTTCAAATAGGGCTCGTGATAAGCCCTCTTCTCCCATCACCCACCATGTGATTTTGTAAGTCCACTGCTGCTTGCCTCTGCCACCCGCCATGTTGCCAATCTCTTTTCGTCTTTTCATGTATGCTTCCTCTTCCACCTCCTCTTCCTCCACCGCCTTCTCTTCTTCTTCCTTCCTCTTTTTCTTTTTCTTTCTTCTGCTTCCTCTTCCACTTTCTTTGTCCTCTTCCTTCTTCCTCCATCACCTCCTATTCTTCCTTCCTCTTCCTCCTCCTTCCTCCTTTTCTCTCTGGTATCTAGGCCTTGTTTATCTCTGATATCATTGGGACTTTTCATCTTGTTGTTTGTTGTTGTTAATGTTGTTGTTGCTGTTTATCTCTAATATCTTCCATCTTCTTTTGTTTTTCTACATTTGTGTAAATACTGTCATGAGCCCATGAGTATCTGAACCTACTAAAAGATTTGTTCCCAGTGGCTACACATAACAATGTTTGATCAGCTGTGCTTTTGGAACAATTATAAGAAATGCTTTGAGCATTTGTCTTTGGTTAAGAGAAAAGGTGGCTCAATGTATGAGGTTTCTGCCAATTTGGGATCTGGAGATGATAAATATATATCTTTCATGGTGGCCCAACTTTGTCTTTGCTGCTGTGTTATAAACTTATCTATTATTGTTCATGGATCTGGACTTTCATATCTTAACCGGTCATTCCTTGGAACACAGATAAATGACCGTTATGAGTTCCCACTTCAGCTAGACCTCGATAGTGACAATGGCAAATATCTTTCTCCAGAAGCAGACAGGAGGGTTCGTAATCTCTATACTCTTCACAGGTAACATTTCGTTTTTTTTCTAAATTGTGCTGGGGATGGCTATCTATTTATTCGATACTTAGGGGCTTATTTTGAACTGTGAATCAAATGATTATTTATTGTATTCTGGTCTTTTACCCTTTATTTGTTCATTTGCTTGGTGTTTTGAAATAGTGGTGAGATTTCAATTGCTGTCCGTAATTTTTCATGGCATACTTGGTTATATTGAATGCAGATTCACTCCTACATTGAACCTTATGCATGAAATCTAGACTGCTTTCTTTGTTATGCTTGCTCTTAGTGGCATAATGACTTTAGATAGTTTGTGCCTCTAATTTGACTACGTAACTATGCTTGTACTCAGCAAAATTCACTACCGGGGTTTTGCAAGGTTTTCCTACTACTTTTAGAAGCATTCATCAATATATGATCATAGTTTCTTTCAGGTATAATATATTAAAGACCGTCTGATATGTAAATAATTTGTTAGGAAATGAAAAACTAAGAGAAGGGAAAGTTAGCAGGCCCTCCCAACTATCCATTTGAATGCTGGTTCATTGATCATGCTGACTAGTCTGTATTAGATTTATACTGATCATGTTCCATTAGTGCAACGAAAATCCTAACTTATTCTGACACTTTAAACACTTTTTATATCCTTTTCCTAGTGATATACAATGGTGTCTACTGTCTAGTATCTTACCAACTGAATGGGTCCAACACTTTGCTGGTTTCTGTATGGATTGGTATTTAAGTTTTACTCCAATAAGTTAACGTTTTAAGATTTTTCATGAAAGAAAATTCTGAGTAGTTGATTAAGGTGCTGTACAGGGTTTAATCTTATACTATTTGTCTACAAGGTATAGAATCGGTCCTTGGATATCTTTGTAATGAATGCATCAACCAATGCCATCATCAGTAACACTTGGCTCTTATGCTGCTCTATTACAAGTTCTTTTGGTGAGATAAGACCACTAATATGGCTTGGCTCATTCTATTGCCTTGATTCTTGGGTATCATTATAGTCGTATTGAAGAAATTTATTTGATTGCAAAAAAATTGGGTAAATTTATGGACTCGTATAGATGAATAGTCCACTCAATGGTGTGAAAAGATCCATGTAGTCAACCTCAAATAGTTGGTGCATTACGACTTCTTGTTGTTGGACAAATGAAAGTGGAAAAAAAAGAGGAAAAGCTAACCTGTGGGACTGACATCGAGTACTACCTGATGCAACCATGATTTTGAAAATTTTGTTAGTTGAAAAGCTTATGGATCAGGTGAAGAACGGCTTCACTGTGTTGGTGTTATTCTTCTTTCTGTTCTATAATGATTTTTTGGTAAGTTGGTGGCAAGATTTTAAAAATCAGGTGCACTGATTGGTATGGGTTTGTACTTATTGGTCCAACCATGATAATTGGATCGTCGGTTTTGGGGATGGCCACTACATACAGAATAGTCACTAGAATAAAGCTTTTGTGGATGACAACTATTGTGCCACTGTTTGGCACAAGTATTCCATTCTGTTGACTACATCAAGTATAGATTATGTACACATGAGTGATTGATGATTAAACCATGTTATGTTCCCAAACTGCAAAAGATGTCTACACAACTTGCTACTCAAAACAAATTTTGATGTTTACAGAATTCTGTGTCAATGAATATCAACCGTCTCAAGACATATAAGCTAAATAGAAGCTATGTACATTTCAAGTCTGAGCCATGGCTAATTTTTCTATTCCTTCGGAGTTTTTCTTTGAAATTATGTTGGTCTATCTTATAAAATAAATTTTCTTATACCAAGATTTCATAGTCATGCTATTTGTAATCTGATGGTATTTACATGCAATTTGAGACAATATTTTATTTGATTATTAGTTAATCACATTATTCAATACTCTTTGCAAGCATCAGATACGAAATTATTGGCAACAACTTCTGCTACTTTTCTTGGTTATTCTTGTCACAGAATGTCAACATACCTTCAGAATTTGGTTCATTTTGAAATTATCTGGTGATGTATTTGTTCTTGCTTGCAGTGTTCTTGTTCACAGTGGTGGGGTGCACGGAGGACATTACTATGCTTTCATCCGACCAACTCTATCGGATCAGTGGTACTTAGTTTCCACATATAGCTTCTCACATGAGCACTGTTGTTATGTGATGTAAGAATTTAAAAGAAAATCCTCTAGCGGCCACACATTTCCAGATATATTTCTTTTAAAAACAATTACCAATTTTTAAGCTTGTTGGGCTCTAATTGCAGCACCTATTATGGTCTCTATTATGGCTCCAGATATTTTAGTTGAGGCCTGAAGTTAATTGCATATCATTTGTACAAATCCACCTACAGGGAGCATACCATGGCCATATAATTTTGGCCAATTATATTGCCATTTGGGAAAAACACACTGCTTACTGTCCAAGCCAAATTTGCTAGCCATCCAATTTGCTGCTTAGTTTACCTGTTTGAGATTGTTTATTAAGCTGCTTGGGCAAATACTGTAGTAGTGCCTTAGCTTCCAACAATGGCCTGTTTCTTTTATTTCTTCAGAATCCTAACAAAAGATGTTGATTTGTTGTGTAAGATTCTTTTAGTTGTATCTTCAGTAAGTAGATTCTTTCAATTCTCTGTTAGTTCTGTCTTGACAATTAGAAGCCTCCATTGGCATGATTTACATCTTACTGTTAAAGGATCCATTTGACACTATTATTTTCATAACTATTAGTAGGCTTATCAGTAACTGGTTTTGTTTGTGCTGGTTTAGTGGCACTGCCAAAGTTCATAGAGTATCTTCTTTTCTAAGACAAGTGTACTTGACATTTTTTGCTGCTTAGTTTTATTTATGAGTTTAATCATTCTCTAACTTGAACAAGAGTTGCATTTTGTGCTCATTGTCTACTGGTTACCAGTGGCTTTCACATGTTCTTGCCCTTATTTTGATCGGGAAACTACATTATAGCAGGGAGTTACTTGATACATACACGGTTTTGAATTATTCTTTTCTCAGGTTTAAGTTCGATGATGAGCGAGTGACAAAGGAAGACGCTAAAAGGGCACTAGAGGAGCAGTATGGTGGTGAAGAAGAGGTTTGAATAGTATCTGTGTTCCTGTTTGATTCTAATTTCTTTCTTACAGGATCTTCTATATGCTATTTTCATCTTTTACTACTTGTCTCCCACAGTTGCCTCAGACAAATCCCGGCTTCAATAACACTCCATTTAAATTTACCAAATATTCAAATGCTTACATGCTTGTGTACATTCGTGAGAGCGACAAGGAGAAAATTATGTGTGATGTGGATGAGAAAGACATAGCAGAGCACCTAAGAGTGAGTTTCTGAAAATTCATTAGATTTTTGGTGTCTATCTTTGAGAGATTTACAATTTAATATATTTCTACAGATAAGATTGAAGAAAGAACAAGAAGAGAAGGAGAACAAAAAGAAGGAGAAGGCTGAGGCTCATCTTTATACCATCATAAAGGTCTTCCATGGGGTTCCCATGTATTGAGTCTCTGTGTTGATTACTATGAAGATTGTGATCCCTCTCTTGCAATTTAATGAAATAAATTTTCTGATCCATCCAGGTTGCTCGGAATGAGGATTTGGCAGAACAGATTGGAAAGGAAATATTTTTCGATCTAGTAGACCATGACAAAGTTCGGAACTTTCGTGTCCAGAAACAACTGCCATTCAGCCATTTTAAGGTAGAAGTGAACAAGCTAGTTGAACAAAAATGGAAGCAACTAATAAGATTCTTAAGAGTTTCATTTTGATATATGCAGTAAATGATTCTAGGCGTCTCTTTCTAATATCTCAAGAAACTTCTATTTTATTTGTTAAGTTGTTGCATTTGATTTTGTATCTATTTTTTGGGGTGTGAAACTGTATAATATAGTGAAGTACATCAGAGGTTTAATGTACTTCTCACTGGTTCTTTCAATAACAGTCCAAAGCCATAAAAGGTTATGGAGTGGAAAGCCTTAATGTAAAATATGTTGATGTTTATGGAGTGGAAAGCATGTAAGGTAGAAGTGAACAAGCTAGTTGAACAAAAATGGAAGCAACCAATAAGATTCTTAAGAGTTAAATCATTTTGATATATGCAGTAAATGATTCTAGGTGTCTCTTTCTAATATCTCAAGAAACTTCTATTTCATTTGTTAAGTTGTTGCATTTGATTTTGTATCTATTTTTTGGGGTGTGAAACTGTATAATATAGTGAAGTACATCAGAGGTTTAATGTACTTCTCACTGGTTCTTTCAATAACAGTCCAAAGCCATAAAAGGTTATGGAGTGGAAAGCCTTAATGTAAAATATGTTGATGTTTGAAAGAGCTAAAAGGTTACAGAACATACCATGTAGAACTGAGTATTGATTCCAGCGAGTACCATCGAGTAAATCCTGATATAAATTGTTGATTTAAGTTTCATTGTGGGCATTGGTATTTTTCATATTTTGCAATCTGTCCTTTAGGGTTGTGGCTTCTGGACTTACTTGCTAAATTGTCTTACCTGATGAGCCTCGTTTCTTCCAAACAAGGATGTCAGAAGAAGGTTTTAGTTGGTTGCCCAAAAAAGCTGAACATACTGACCATGGGCATATTAGAATCCTTATTCTTGACATCCTGTAGCACTTTGGACCCCAGCTACTTCTCCTTAAAAGCTGGCATTCCTTCCACCTTGCACAAGTCCCTCAGTATTGAAATAAATAGAGGCCCGAGGTCTGTAATAGTCAAGACAATCTATCATTGAAGATTTATATCCTTAATTACAATGTTGCTTTGTTGCCCTTTTGAAAATTTTGTTGGCAGCATCACTGGTTCAAAAATAATGCACTTGGCAGGAGGAAGTGGCCAAAGAATTTGGTATACCGGTGCAGTTTCATCGCTTTTGGCTGTGGGCCAAGCGGCAAAACCACACATACCGCCCCAATCGGCCTTTAACACCTCAGGAGGAAGCACAGCCTGTGAGTATTCATTTGTTTTTTTTATTTTCACATGACTATTTTTTCTTAATTATTCTGGATTTGTGAATTTGAGCTAATTTATAATCTGCATTCTTTACCTTTCTCTATTTAGTTTTCTTCGTATTGAATTGCTAGCAAAAACAGCTTTGTTTTGGGTCAACAATTTTCAGTGCGTGTCCATTGGGTATCAAGATGTTGCACTAGTTATACATGTGCATAATGGATTCATGGTAAAATTTAAAAAAGCAACGAGTTCTGTATCTTTCTTGTGACTTCTTCAGTTTGACCTGATGTGTATAACAACTGGAATTATAAGTCAACACCGGAGACTGTTTATTGCATGATGAATTCTGTCTTAAGTTTGAATCTTCAACTATTGCTTGAAGATAAGAACACATCCATTTAGGTTGGCCAAATCACCCCTGAACTCTTTTTCAAGGTGGTATGGCCTCCCAAAGGCTTTTTTTAAGGTGGGGAGCCTATATGAGTGGATCTCATATAGGCTCCCCTAAAAACACTTTCTGGGGTGATAAGATCCGCCTAAAAACACTTTTTTGTAAACAAATTTGTGATTATTTGCATCAAAAAGGTTTTATGGCCAATGCTTAGGATTAAGAGGAAAGAAGTTCTGGATCATAACTTGTCTGTTTTTTCATTTTTGTTTCTTGTATGTTCATTTTATCAAAAGCCTATGACATTACGAGCTTTCGTGGTATCCATTGTTTGGCAATGACATTTGGTAATGATTTTTCTTTGTTAAAGTATAAACAGGTTTACTGCTTTAAGTTCTATTGTCTATTTTCTTTTTTGTTCTTATGGGCAGTATTTGCAATTCTTCTTGAAGCATATATTGTTTTAATCTTGCAGTATCTTTACCTCCTTAAGTTAGGTAATTGTAGATGCACAGTTACAAATTGGTTCAAGATTATTTCTGTTTCAGATAAGAAGTTTCCTTAATGGGATGAAAATTGCTGCATGAAATATCCTTTTACATTGTTTTCTGTTCCCATTTCCGGTTTGTAGATTCCAAGTTATGTGATTGAATTCATGAAAACTCATTTGTTTAATTTTTATATAATATTTCATTCACTTCTTTTTTATTTAATGTATGTGACTGTCTTCATGTGTTTCCTACAAATAAGAATTGTTTTCTGGTATCCAAATTAATATTGTAATTTAGAGTCCTTTGTTGATTGCATGGCACTGATGATTGTACTTATGCAGCCATTGCAAAGCTGTTCTAAATCTAAAAGTTCTGTTTGGTTCATTTATGAACATGTATAGGTTGGACAGCTTAGAGAGGTATCAAATAAGGCACATAATGCTGAACTGAAGCTATTCTTGGAAGTAGAGCTGGGGCCGGTAATATATATCACAATTTTGTTCAGTCCATATATTGTTGTTGTTCTAAAAGCATTCTGCATTCATACTTGATAATCTATATAAAGGTGAAAAGATTCTAAGGTTTAAGTGCTTATTTTATAGTCTGATGCAATTTTTAAACATCAATTGCGACAAAACAGGATCTTTGCCCTGTTCCTCCACCATCAAAGACCAAGGAAGAGATACTTCTTTTTTTCAAGCTCTATGACCCTGAAAAAGAAGAGCTGAGGTACCATGTATTTCTTGATTCGCTATTTTTCTTGCACTATAATGTTACTTAACTCCAAAAGAGCAGCCTAGTGTTTGGGGTTTCCACCAATGTGATTTCTGTGAAGTGTTAATACTATGCAGCTCTGGCCTTCCAACTAGAGAGCCTATTTTCATGACTTGAACCCTTAACAGTCCAATTCTCAGGGGAGCAGCCTTATTGTGGGGCCAAGGGTTACACACACATATTATGCTTGAACTCTCATATATTTTCTTTTCTTCTGTGATCAAATGTAGATTTGTAGGAAGGCTGTTCCTGAAGTCTTTAGGAAAGCCAATTGAAGTACTGACAAAATTGAATGAAATGGCTGGTTTCCCTCCAAATGAAGAAATTGAACTTTATGAGGTTGGTTTTTCATTTGAAGTACTGATATTGTTTCTAGCAAATCTTTATATGTGTTTAAGCATTACCACCATTTTTTTAGGGTTGTGAAGCAAACAGATATAAGATTGGAGAAATGAATAACCGTACATTTGTTAAATATTTTTTCTGAGATACAAGAGCTGTTGAATTGGAAGTTTGTAACATTTGGAAATCCCATTTATGTAATAAGCTGATGTTTGCATTAACCATATTTGTTATTTAGAAACACAGTAAGTTTGAATGCATGCAATAATGATATTTGATTACAAGTAAGAACAAGGAAAAAAAAGGTCTCACAAGTTGTCAACTTATACAGTACAGAGTGCCATGTAGCATGGACTAAAATAGAACGTGCACCCATTGGTATGGGTCAATATTTGCCGGTCTGAGGGCCATGTAGCATGAAATAGACCATGTAATTTTAGTCTGGTTTTGTCTAATATAGATTGTATTGTCCAGTAAGGTCACCATACCAGGCTTATCAAACAGCAGATTGGTACTGAACTATACCTGGGGAAACATTTACTCCCTGTTGCCAATACCTTATTTTTTAAAATTTTTGTTAAGTGTCACAACTATCTTTTTTCTTCTTCTTTCTTCTTCTTCTCCTTTCTCTTTCTAAGGTTGTCTCTCTCCTCCACTGTCCTTCCCTGCCGCACCGCTGCCTCTCTCCTCCCCCTCCTCTCTCTTCTCTCTCTCTCTCCTTTGATGGTACAAGTGGCATCAACCGAGACCAACAAATACCCATGCTACCCCAAACTGGTCCAGTCACCAGTGGTATTGGTACCCAATCAAGATTTTAATCCATGCCATGTACACTGGTCAGCATCCCATGCATCTAAATCCGTATCCAAGACTGCATTTCGTAACTGACTCAGACATTGACTGTAGCTGCGTTCAAACTAATCTTTTCATTTGTGTTAGATTTTGATACAGAGATCCTATCGGATCTGTATTATATTTAAATTTAATAAATTATTTTCTCATAGAAGATATTAACCCTATTGATAGTTTTAATATATGACTTATCCAAGGGCTCTAATCTTATTCTGCTACAATCTTTAGGAAATAAAGTTTGAGCCAAATGTAATGTGTGAACACATCGACAAGCGGATCTCTTTTCGATCTAGCCAGGTCTATCCAATGCTTTAATTTTATTGAAATGTCATTTCTTTTTCAACTCTACTTGGCTCATTTGGACCTCTGACTCCAGATTGAAGATGGAGACATCATTTGCTATCAAAGAGCTTCAGCATTAGGAAATGAAGACCAATATCGGTACCCTGATGTTCCTTCTTTCTTGGAGTACGTTCATAATCGCCAGGTGTGTCTTCCTGGCCATGCATGAATGACTTTTCTAGCTTCTTTCCAGATGTGATTCCATTGAAGAGTTCTATAGTTCATGTTTCTATAGAAGTTGAATACTTTCAGTAATCTTTTTTACAGAATCATCCCTAGCATGGCTGGTGCTAGTTAGCATATTTTAAAGTTCATATGATTTAGGAATTTTTGTATAATTATTTGGAGGATGTTCTTTCATCAATATGCAGTGTGTTTATGCTTTTCATCATATTTTTGGGGGAAGTTTCTATAAAGAAAGCAAAGTATCAAATTGAGAAAAGGTAAATAGTTCAGTGAGTATTGGAAGGAGAAAAAGTTATGTATAGATTTTTCTGATTTGATAGAACTCTGAGATACTTAACTGCTGAAAGCTGAAGGGAAACGAAGGGATTTCCAAAGGAAAATTTTTTATGGGAAGAATCAAATTTGAAAAGTATATACAGGAACAATCATAGATGAAATACAATCCCATAATCTTCCAACATTTACCAGATACTATTACAATAAGGTGCTTCTGATTTCTATAGGAGGTGGAGTTAAAATGTGTTGCTCATCTTTTTGTACTTTTTAAATTGAGGAAAAAAATTAGTCAAGTTTAACTATAAAGAGCTAAAATCAATGTTTGGATATGGATCACAGTGATTTAAAAAGCGCTAAACACCAATGTCCCAAAACGCTCGAGCGAAGCGAGACGCTCTAAAATATTAAAATATAAAAAATATATAATATAATTAATAAATATGATTATTTAAATAAAAATATGATATTAAATAAAAAAGATTTAAAGTACCAAGTCATAATAGCAAAAATGTCAAAAGACTCAAAATTTAAAACAATAAAGTTTTACATTAAAGTCATTTTCAAACAATTTATCTTCATTGTGTTCATTCTCTTCCTCTGATCCTTCTTCATCATCAAAATATGTTTTATTCTCTTCAACAATAATAGGACCCGAGCTTAATGCTATTGTACTCATTTTTCTCTTCGTCATCTGTGTTGTTTATATTTGTAATTCTCTAGCATCTGAAGCTCTTGTCACATCTCGTCATGTCAAGCTATCATCTTCGAATACAAACTTGTCTTCAACATCTTGCAAGTTCGCACCCATTCTCCCATCAACCACTCATTTGAATCATCAATTTCTTGTAATAAGATTGGATCAATTCTTTTTCGTAAATTATGATGAGCTTTCAAAGCTTGATTATACTTTATATAAACAAGATCGTATAATCGTTGATGCTCCAACCGATTTCTTCTCTTTGAGTGAATCTGTTATGTCATATAATTTAAAAATATATTAATATATATAAAAATAAATTAAAATATCTTGTCATCTTTACATGCTCAAAGATACTCCAGTTTTACTCATAACTCGCAACACTACATATTAAACTAAGTATTTTGATAGCAAATTGCTATAAGTTCGGGGTGAAATTTCCAAATAGACTCCATCATTCAGTTGCAAAATTTATTTTATTATTAGCATTAACATAGTAACATACAATAGATGAAATTAATTATATCAAATTATTAATACTTCGGGATGTAGTTGTTTTGGATCGAACTACCATTGGAATTCCAAAAAGGCCATCGATATTCTTATAAAAAGATAATTCATTAATAATCTTTTCTTGCATCTCAAGGTTTGGAATCAATCTTGCAATGCACCGATATAATCCATTCAGAACTTTTCCATCAAACCCAACGGACGTGATCTTATAAAAGAATTCTGGGTTCAAATAATATCCTATTGCATGTAAGGAACGATGAAGTTGGCAATTCCATCTTTTGTCAATGATTGTAAACATTTTCTTATATTTTTTTCATTTCCATTAAAAGACTTCTGAATCGCCGCCTTTGCACTATCCATAGCCTTATAAATATATCCTATTGCATGCCTATTTTCATTATCCGTCAATCGAAGAACTCGAACAAGAGGGCACATTACCTTTAATAAATAAATTACAAGATTCCTAAAGGACGACAATAAGATGATATCGCTGGCCTTCCTGCCTTTCGCTTCTTTTGTCCATTTGCTTGTCACTAATTTTTTCGAGGTAAATGTGTTTCTCAAGGTATATTTTTGATGATGCACACTCTGTAATGTTAAAAAAGTAGTAGCAAATCGGTTGACATCATATCTCACCAAGCCCTTGTTGCTTGTGAATCCTCTCATAATATTCAAAGCCCTAGAATGATTATAAAGAAATCCAACAATAAAGATTGTCCTTTCTAAAGTTTTCTTGATTTCGGGGATCTTTTCAATATTCTCCAATATTAAATCAATACAATGTGTCGCCTATGGAGTCCAACATAAGTGCTTTATTTTTGTTTCAAGTAATTGACCTGAGACAAAGGATAACAAAAATGATAAGACTAAGGAGTTTAATACACCTTCCATTTAATTGAAGACAAAGTAATTAAAAAATTAAAAAATTCAAAAATTCAAAAGATGAATCTTACCAGCTAATACATAGTTGTTTCCATTATTGGTTATAACTTGGTCGACATTTTGTTCACTAATTTCTTCCACGAATTTGTCAAGCAAATCATATATCTTTTCTCCAGATTTCATAAAAGATGATGCATCTATTGACTGCACAAATGACATAATAGAGCAACCATGTTTTTACCTATGATTCTTTGTGGCTCATTAGTAAGTCATTTATATAATCCAACTCTTTTTTCAACAATAGAACTCGCATCTTATAATAATTTGGAGGTTTTAATCCTGCACCATATCTTTCAATAGCTTCAATCATCTCCTTAAAACTGTCTAAATAGTTTGTACTAAGGGGAAGGCCAACCTGATAGAAGAAGCGAGCAATGTGCTGAATTATTCTTCCCCTTATTTCTTTATCACAAGCATCACTTATATTTGTTTGTCTTAATTTTGAGTCTCTTGTTTGCTCTTGTTGCTTTTGTGATCCTTGATACATATATAGGTCCATCGGTCCCATTTTACCCTTCTGAATAACCATAGCTTCTTTTCCTTTTCTATCGTGTACTTTTTTCCCACTTGGATTGACACTCAGAATAATCTTCTTCTTCATCATCCCTGATATGTTCAACATTATCCTCTAGTAAAATCTCATAAGATTCATTCTTTTGCATTTTTTTTTTATTCATATATGCCAGTAGCTCTTCTTTTACCTCAACTGGATACTTCTTGCAAGCTGTTGCATTCTTGAAATTTCCTACTAGATGCTGTTTTGCACGAAAAATACCACCTCTAGTAGTCTTATCACAAAAGATGCAAGTAACTGCATTAGGATCTTTAGGATCCTTTAGATAATTATATTTCTATGCAGGATCCTTTTTTGAATTCATTGAAGAATCTATTGAATTGTTTTGTACACTTGTCAGTTATCCTGAAACTCTAATAATAATTTCAAATAAACAAAGATTAGCAGTGTTAAAATCTAAATATATATTATTAATCTAATAAATAAAGATTATTTTGACAGTAATTAATAATCTACTGTTAACATATTGTTAATAGTAGTAGGAAGAGTAGAGACCGACAGTGAGAAGTTGTAGTGAGAAGTTGAGTCGTGGATAGCAGGAGGCAACAAAGTCGCGGACAGACAGCAGGAGGTAGCAGACAGCAGCGGAACCTGCGGAGTTGCGGACAACAATAGTTGCAGCGGGGTCATATCGTGGACAGCAACAGGTAGTGGGCAACAACAACGACAGACAATGGAAGCTAAGGAGACTCGATCGGCGACAGAGGAAGACTCGAAGGCAGCAGGAGAAACCATCGGCGAAAGAGGCAGAGGGAGAAATCATTGGCGGCGAACATAGAGGGAGAAATCTTCGGCGGCGAAAACTGTGAGAGAAGCGTGCGTAGGGTTTGGAGTCAAGGTCGCGCGCTAGTATAACTGCGTGTGTTAGCTGGTTCAATCGTACCAACTAACACAAATTTAACCGAACCAGACTTAAAAGTCTGATTTGGTCGCCTTATATCACCCGGGCGCTCGCCCGAAGCGCCTGACGCTTGGGCTTGGGCGAGCGCCTAGGCGGTGCCTCTTTGAAGCATTCCACCTGGCCCTTAAACAAGGTGCTCAGGCCTCGCCTCACCTCGCCTCGTCTGAGCACTTAGGCGAGCGCCTAAGCGCCTTTTTAAATCACTGATGGATCATGTTATATAGTTGAGTGAAACATTTTTAAGTTTAGGTTGTTAAATTGTCACCTATATCAATAAAAAGGATGATATGTTGGTAAAAGAGTGCAGATAGAACATCTGTGTTTGTAACAACATATAGCAATACAACCACCTGATTCTAGAGATAGGCACTAAATTAGCCGCTCGAAGATTTACAAAAGGCACAACTTTTGTATGTACATAAATTATGAGATAATATATGTAAGATAATTTGGGATCTTTTTATATTCAGAGTAAAACTACTTATATTGCAGTTTCTTATTCCTTATTTCTAATATTTCCCATCAGATTCTTCTTCTTGACAGTTCAATTCTATATATTTGGGTTTCAGTCATAGTATATCATTTTGTGATGCCTCGACACTGCTACACTTCAAAGTCTTGCAACATGCAGCATTTTATATGCCTTTCCAATTGTTCTACATTGTGATTTGCTTTTATTATCTGTAAAGTTCCCATTGATGTTCTATCCTAAATTGATTTTAAATCCTTGTGCTTAAGCATTGGTTGATGTTGACAGGTTGTTCACTTCCGGTCATTGGAGAAGCCAAAGGAGGATGATTTTTCTTTAGAATTGTATGTGTTAGGAACCAATAACCATTTATAATTCTAGGAGGGTAACTTGTCTTTTCTAACCTTTTCTTCTGATATGTTAACTTTTGCCACATTTTAAGGTCAAAAATGTTTACTTACGATGATGTTGTTGAAAGAGTTGCTCATCAACTTGGAGTGGATGATCCATCAAAAATTCGTCTTACATCACACAACTGCTATTCTCAGCAGCCCAAACCCCAACCCATCAAGTACCGAGGTGTGGATCATCTTTCGGACATGCTGGTTCACTATAACCAGGTTGTTAAACTTTGGCTAAAAGTTAACCTCAGAAACAAATATTTTGAATAGAAAAGGTTCTTAAGAACTAATAAAATTTGATTTTTATTTGCGTAGACTTCTGATATATTATATTATGAGGTATTGGATATTCCTCTGCCCGAATTGCAAGGTTTAAAAACTCTAAAGGTTGCATTCCACCATGCCACAAAGGATGAGGTTGGTTTTCACCTTTTCTGCTTATTGGTTGTGCTTCTTTTTGAAGTTTAGTTGCCACTTATATATATATTTTTTCTCTTAGGTTGCAGTTCACAGCATCAGACTTCCAAAAAATAGTACTGTAGCTGATGTAATTAATGACCTGAGGACAAAGGTATATCTTGTCTATGATGCAATTTGCTGTCAATATTTTTAAATATCTAGGATAATGAGCACATAAATATTTATATTCTTCTTGGTATATATTTGTTTTTGATTGATAAAAGAAACATGCACCAAATGTTTCGATGATCATTTTGCTTCACTTGAGTGCTCTTGTCTGATCCAGTGTTATTCATTATCTAATGTTATTATTCCTCGTTAGGTTGAGCTTTCTCATCCTGATGCTGAACTCAGGTTGCTTGAGGTCTTCTATCACAAGATCTATAAGGTACCTTTTCTGGTCATTTTTTCCTTTTTAAAAAAGTATTATATTGTAAACTCAGATGAGACTAGCAAATTAAAGAGTTTAATAGGCTCTACATAAACATGATTTTCTTCAATTTTAGTTCCTGTTCTCTTGTTTTGATGCCCAAAACATACCCTCTTTGGAGATGACCCCCTCTCAGCTACAACTGGAGGCTAAATTGAATCGTGCATGATTATAGACTTGTTCAATGAAGATAGAGTTGCCCATGAACAGTTAATATATGACTTGATCTGAGAGATGTGCTTACACTGAATGCACCTTTGACTGGCACGCGGTAGTTAATGTTGGATATTTCAAAGTTAAACTCTACCCCAAAGTTAAACTCTATCCCATTCAACTGAAACAGAAAAAACCTTTGCTCATATAATCTTTTCAGCTAGTATTTTTCCAGCAAATCTAAACTTAGAAACCCTCTATAGTTATTATGAGGCTTCAAGCCTTCTGACTTGAGAATATTTTGGTCTTATAATGACTTCCTTCTGTGTTAACTTAATCAAATTACTTATTTTCCTGTGTTAGCTTAATCATTTACACTTATGATCCACACAGATCTTTCCACCTGGTGAAAAGATAGAAAATATTAATGACCAATATTGGACTTTACGTGCAGAGGAGGTAAGTTGCTGGTTTTCTTGGATGCTATTTTGGTGGAACTTTGTCGTTAAAAAGTTTTTGTTATTGTAGCCTGTTGAGTTTTTTCTTTCATTCTGGGAGATCCATTCTGCCGAAGGCAAACTTGGGTGGTTTTTCTTATTGAAGATTTAAATTACACTATTTAAACTATTTTTGTTGTATGCCATTGCAGATTCCAGAAGAGGAGAAAAACCTTAGTCCTCATGATCGTTTGATTCATGTTTACCACTTCACTAAAGATCCTAATCAGAATCAAACGGTAAATGCTTATTGTGCTTGAGGTGACATTTTGTTGCTTTTTTACAAATGGAAAACAAAATTTTAGATGTATCTTTTGTGAAAATGTTAAAGCATTGGACTTTTGCTGAGCCATATGCTAAACAAATGCAATGCCGAATTATGCCTTTCCGTGCTTTCCATGTGCTAGGAATGTAGGTCTATATCGTGTCTTTACCTATGGTCTTGTGACCACACTTTGTGCTAATTTGTTTGAACTTAGTGTAGCTGGTTTTGACCCCACACCTTGTGATATACTGACAAGTGACAAGTCATTTCATGGAAATATCATTTATGGGCATGAGTTATTTTCCATGAAATTTATGATGTTCTCCACTCTTGAGTTTTCCTTTCTTGTACTAATATAGTAAAAATAAGAGTCTCCCATTTGCTTAATTATGCTTACATATCCTTCCTGCTTTGTAAATTTAGGCAATTGGTTAGCTTAGTTGGTTTCATTTGAATTATAATAGTTTTGCCTGAGAACCTTATGCCATTATCATTTTATGTGCCTTTACAGCAAGTTCAAAACTTTGGGGAGCCATTCTTCATGGTTATTCGGGAAGGCGAGACTTTAGCTGATGTAAAAATACGCATTCAAAAGAAACTGCAGGTTCCAGAAGAAGATTTCTCAAAGGTATTTCTTCATTTATATTTGTGATTTGGTGCTCATTTACATTGCATCTTGTGTCCTTCTGTATTTCTGGCACATCCATATACTGTGCCATTTAACCCTGCTTTATATTTATTTTTTTACTATACTTGCCCTAGTCGAAGATAACTAGTCTATTATTTTATATTAAATTAGCCCATGTGCAAATAAGTTTAATCAAGTTGGGGTATATTTGATTTTTGGTCAGCTTCAACACCTGGACTAGCTGATTTTACATAAATGAGGTATCAATGTGATGGAAGTATGTTTACATGCTACAAGGTATTATTGAATCATGTTCAGATTTAAAGGGCCAATTTTCATACAAATTCTTCAGCCCAAGTGCATGACATCACCTTTTGGACATTTAATATTAAAAAAACCTCTAAAGAGGGACCATTTTCATGGAATATCCTATTTCTCAGCCTAGGGGCCAGCACAAGGAACCAACTTTGTGGCCTTTCTCCATATAATAACCTTATGGAACCAGAACCCATATGTAAAATTCAAGCGTGCCTAAGAAACAAATAGTCAAATCAGATAGAACTTGAGGCGAAAGCTCAAGAAACCCTTTCTGAAATGAGTTCCATCTCCAACTCAAGGGGAACAGAAAAGAAAAGGAAAATTTCTCAGGAGATTCATAGTCACTGAGCCCTCTGTTTTGCATTATTAGGTATTGAACGAAAGAAGAGAACAAAGTGCTAGAAGTTCCAATTCAGTGTTTCTTAACTGGTGCTCTTTTCACTGGTGGCTGGAGGTGAGCTTGCATCATCTGTTATCATTCTTCTTCCCATGTTGTCTCCATAAGGGGGAAAATTTTAGGCATAACAAAAGAGTCAGAATAAACACAATCAACATGTATGTATTTACTGCCCTGACAGCAATAGAGTGAAACCTAAAATATCGAAGTCAAATAAAAGAAATATAGAGCACAGCTAAAGGCATAAAAGTATTGAGTAACGGAAAGAAAGAATATGAAATAGGTTGATCTTGGCATTAAGTAGTGCTAAAGGGCCTCTGTATATAGCAATCCTTATTGCTTAAGCTGAGATGAGATTATGAAGGAATATTCCCTTCATGTTTTATGAAGTTATTTGATAAAATATGAAATCAAAGACCATTAAATTTCATTAGAAAATGTTTTTTGAATCTTGGCTAACTTTCACAATGTTCCTGATGCCAAATGAAAAGATCAAGGTTTTAAATCTCGGTCCAATTACTGATCTTATTAACCCATATGACTGATTTAGTATAGGTATACTAGGCAGCATGGTTTGAAAAATTTTAGGCAGACAGTAAATACTCGTCTGAATCGGGCCACGGACCAACCCATTTTGGACTCTTTGGGTTCGTTTCAGGCTTTTTAATTAAAACTCTTAATGTATTTTAACAGCTCAGCCTCTCTCTCTCTCTCTCCCCTCTTCTCTTGCGATCATGTTAAATGAGGCCCAAGCCCTTGGCTTTACCCTCGTGTAGCTTGTTATCGCCCGCCCGCCCTCCCGATACCTCCTCTTCTCTTTCTCTTCCTCTTTTGTTCCAACTCCTTCCCCTTTACAGTGATGATCTATCATGTTCGTAGTTGGGATTACGTATTGCAACCAAGCGACATCCATCTGTAAGGGTCAACCTATAGACCATTACCTTGTGTAGTTCTAGGAAGAAAAAGTTAGAAAGGTAAATGCGTAGATAGTATATTGTCGTCACGCATGGCAAGGGCAAGATAACTGGGATTGTAAGCAACACAATATAACTATCTATATTAGGCACAGAAGGCTCTCGAGAGTTTGGCTAAACAGTCAAACACAGCGATTTCAATAGGCGCTCGGACGTTCGCCTAAGCGCTTGGGCGAGGCGAGGCGAGGCCCGAGCGCCTCGCTTTATGTCCAAGCGTCTCGCTTCAAAGAGGCACCGTCTAGGCGCTTGCTCGAGCCCAAGCGCCGGGTGCTTCGGGTGAGTGCCCGAGTTAAATCAGGCGACTGAACCAGTGTTTTACGCCTGGTTCAGTCTCCAGTGCTTTAGTTGGTTCAATCGAACCAACTAAATCATCGATATCAGGCTCTCTCTCGCGATTTCCCTGACTTCCCCAACCCTAACACTTGCGATTTTGCCGTCGAGATTTCTTTTCCGCTGTCGCTGCTCTCTGGTGCCGCTACCACTGTCGTTGCTCGCCGCTACTGTCGCTACTCGCTGCTGCCACAATCGCTGCTCGCCGACTTCTCGCGTTGTCGCTCACCGCTTGCAGCTCTCGCTCCCACTCCCGCTGTTGCTCGCCGCTCCCGCTGCCGTCGCCGCTCCTGCTCTAGCTACTGCTGTCGTTGCCTCAGCAGCCTCGGTCTTCTCACACTCTTCTCACTATACTGTTAACAGTATATTAACAGTATACTGCTAACTGTATACTAATAATAATATTTTTATTTATTAGATTAATAATATATTATTTTAATTTTAATACTATTAATTTTTATTTATTTAAAATTATTGTTAGGTTTAAGAATAAATGGCAAGTGTACAAAGCAACTCAATAGATTTGATGTAAAATTTTATTGTTTTGATTTTGAGACTTGTTATTAATATGACATTATGATTTTGTACCCGATTTTCTTAATTTAATAGCATATTTTTTATTTAAATAATTATATTAATTATATTATTCATTTTTATATTTTAGTGCCTCGCTTCGCTCAGGCGAGCGCCTAGCGTCTCGGGCATTTTTGGACCTTGGTGCTTTTTGATGCCTAGCGCTTTTTAAATCACTGGTCACACATAAAGGGGTTCCGAAGTGATGCGTCCGCAAGGGTCAGCCTAGACCTTAACCTTGTGTAATCCACAAAGGACCTGCACAACGAAGAAAAGGTTAGAAAGACAAACGTGGGGGTAATATGCCGTCATCATGCACATTTAAGCCCCTTGGAGGTGTTACGCTATAAAAGCTTGACTATTGCTGGTTGGAACTTTGCCAATGCCATATCGTAAAATTTGAAGAGTATGGCTTTCTCCCGTGAAGTTTGTTCATCGCATCTTTTGTTTGACGGGATTTCCAATTGATGCAAAGCTCCACCGCAAAGGCGAGGAGAATTAGGTTATTTGGAATGGATTTATCCGAATTCCTCGAGTTGTACTCCTTGCTCCGAGCTGGTTACCTAACTTCATCCCCTCTTTGTCATCGCACTTCTGAAGCATAAGAAGTATTGCTTGAACCTGAGCCAAGTCAGGTTTCGCCCTTGAAGAGCGCTTAGGTGGATTTTGGTCCTCCCTTTGGGATTGTCCACATCCCAGTTGCGACCGAAAATGTGCTCTCCCTTTTGGAGAACAATTTTGGTTAGGCTCGGAAGACTCGTCGCTGTAGTACATGCCTCATCTCCTGATGTTCATGGCCCTTTGTCCAACGCTTTCTCGACCAAATTCTTTTCGAGTAGTTTTGTCCCTCCTGGACTCGAGGTCATTGCAATGCCTTGCCTCGCTTAATCAGTTGCTTTTGTACACCTTATGACTTAGGAAGCATTTCCCTCTTGATCTTTCGCCAATCAGAATGCAACTTTTTGATATGGTCACCTCCATCTTTGTTATATGGCCATCGCTAACTCTGATTCTTCGGTCGTTTGCATGGCATTGGCGGTCGCTTGCCCGATCTTGCCCCTTGAAAGCACCAAGTAACCCATGAGCGAAGATAAGCTCTGGATCAGTTCATCGTCCAATAACTTGTTTGAGAGGTCCCGAAGATTCTCCTACTTCGGAAATGATGCCCGATGTGGATGGTCGACTAGATTTGTCGACTCCTTCACTAAGCTTAAATTGCCATTCCACCTTGTGCCTTTGTGGAAAGGGCTTTAACAACTGAGATCCTGGAACATTGGCATATTCTACAAGTGCGTTTGTCTCAATAGACAATTGTCTCGAGCTGAGGCCTTCTGACTCCAACTGCATCGCTGTGCGATGAGTCGGGTCTTCCCAGCTCGATTCTTTTGCCACTTGCATAGTTGAGAGTATACGTGTCTTTCGAAGCTCTCTTCGAAAGTGCCATCATGCATGGAGAGTCATCGTCCATCAGAAAAGAGTTCAAGAACGACATGCTACTTTTGCCTCTTGCAAAAACTCCACCCCAAGGACGACTTGGAAATCATCCAAGGCAAGCGCCATGAAGTTGGTGCTCTCGCTCCAATCTCGAATCTTGATGTTGACTCCCTTTGCCAATTCAAAGATAGGCTTTGCATCCAAATTTACAACAATTGCACCGCCCCAATGCGAGATCATCCTGGTTATCCTCTGTCATTTCTCATCTCCGACAAACACGAGCTTGAAAAGTCAATCTTCTTCTATGGCCTCTGCTTAGGCTTCTCTCGGACTTCACTTTGCAATGCGTTCAACAAACGCATAGCTCCCATGCGAGGTCTTGATGTTGATTTATCACTAGAACACGACTTGTTCGAGCCGGAAGATTTTGCTTCGCTTTGACCTTCTCCGACTGGAAAGAAGTCGTAAGGGCATTGAGTGCCTCCTTTCGTTAGCATTCCAACATTGGATGCTTTCCACTGCACAAAAGACATATGTTGGACTTCAGGACATTCCCTTTCGATCCATGTCCCGTCGAAGCTCGGAGCACCTTTCTTCTTTGGGTCCTTCCATTTGGAAGATTTCAAAGATCCCTTCTCCGATGAGTACTTTTTCTCTGTCATCTCTGCAGAGAAATTTGTGAGTTGTTTTACCTCAGTGATTGCACCTGCTAGCTCTCGGATATTAAGATAGTGCAACTCCTATTGGGCCCATGGTTTCAAACTGTCGAGGAAGCAGAAAAGTTTGTCTTCCTCGGACATGTCTTGGATATCTAGCATCAATGCAAAAACTGCTTCACATAGTCTCAGGTAGCAGAGGTTTGGCAAAGTTGTCGCAACTTTCGCAATGCAACGAACTCCGTGTTCTCTGGCATGAATTGAGTTTGCAATTCCGTCTTCAAGGCTTCCCGAGTGTCGATGTTATTGCGACCTTGTTGCATTTCTTCCCATCGTGTGTGCCACCATAGTTTAGCATCATCGACAAGATTCATCGTCGCTAATGACACCTTGGAATCTTCTGATTTGGGTCGAGTTGCTCTGAAGTACTGTTTCAAATAAAAGAGAGTTTTCTAACATGGCATCCCGATCGCCCCTGTAGCTTTGCAATTCGAGAGCCCTTAGTCTCGATGAGAGATGGACGTGAGACAGTCCTCCGCTCGCATGCATATAGCATGAGTACCGACACTTGAGTCGTCAAGTCCCTTACTTACCCGTGTAAGCATTGCACAGACTCTCGTGTCGTTTGTCAACCTTTCAAATCAGACATCCAGCTGATCTAGTTGGGATTCCAACCGTGTTTGCATGGACTCTATATCTCAAGAAGCTCCCTGCTTTCGTAGAGATCTGTGAACTTTCAGTTGACAAGGTTGAGTCATAGCTCCAACTCGGCCAATCGTTCTTTGTGCCTCTATGTCATTCATGCTACTCTTCAACTCTTGCCTCTTCTACTTGAGAGAACTCTTACGCTGTGGGAACCTCATTGCAAATGCCACTTTCCACTTGAGTGGCATTGCTAGTTTCCGCGTGAGTGCTCATTTGTTTCTCTGGAACAGTCATGCATTGCTGTTGCCCATCATATACAGCAATGCTGGTTTTGCCACGCTGCCTTGACATGCGTCCGCAAGGGTCAGCCTAGATTTTAACCTCGTGCAGTCCACAAATGACCTGCACAATGAAGAAAACATTAAAAGGCGAATGTGCTGGTAATTTGCCGTCGTGCATGAAAAGAGCAAGATAATCAAGATCCAAAGCAACACAAAGCAACCAGCATTTTTTAGGCTCGAAAGTGTCTCGGAAACGGGCTGAACGAGTGCACACAAAGGGGGTTCGAAGGTAGATGTAGGCTCAATGTTCACCTAGCACTTTCATCAAACATAAAGCAGTCACACTAAAGACGTTGCATCACCCCTCAAACACCTACCCAAATCCTCATCGGCCCCGGTGCTAGCTGGGAGGTTCCAAGGTGTCAAGACGGCTGATGTTTCACACCGCTAGGCCGTCAGCCAGAAATCAGCCTGTGGCACATGAGAATGGTGTAGTTTTGGGCCAATTTTCCCTTTGTGCAGTGCCACACAATCAGAAACATTTTCGAGTTTTGCATGATGACAACAGGAAATAAAAATACTGACAATAAACAAAAATGGGGCTGACTATAGTGTTTTCTGCCCCATACAAGCTGCCCTAAAGAGCACCGAAAACACGAATAAAACAGTAAAAAACAAGAACCGAAACCATCATGGACAAGCTATGAACACCTTGTCTGCATTGTTCCATGACAAAGCGGTATATCAATCTATATCGGACAATATTATTGAATAAAAAAATAAAAATGAATGTTATTGTACTGGTATTGAGTTATATGCTGTGATACCATTGGTTGAACTAGTAAATATTGCTTGGTGTGTACTGATCCAAGCGTAGTTAAAACCTTGGTAAGATGATTTTTATTGCACGTGCTTGTTTTTCTTTTTTGGTATTTTCCTGATGCATAGATTTATCTCAGTGATAGTTTTTAGTACACTTGATATTTTGTATTCTCCTGATTTATTCCTGTTAGTGATGATATCTTCTCTTGCTACCTGAACCCCATTCTTTTTTAGCGTTCAAAACCTGAATCTTGGTCAAGTATATGGTGCTAATAACATTTATGAGATGACACAACATTGAAAATAAAATATCATCCATGGTTATTCTCTTGTGACTTTGTGTAGACCAAAGAATTGCCAAATCAACCTTTGACTCATTGTAACCCACTTTGTTCAAAAATCTGAGCAAGTAAAACCTTTCACTCATTTTGAGAGCTCAGGCAGTCTTAAGCACAGAAGAACAACTGCAGAAACATGCCAACTATTACAAGTATTCATTATGATGATACCAAGTTAGAGATACTTTAACCTGTAGTACTTTTGCTGCCATGATGACATATGCATAAATTGCTCATTTGCAATTTAACATCACTTTTTTTGTGTGAAATCTGACATTGTTTCGTGTGTTCAATCAGTGGCAGTTAGCATTTGTAGCACTTGGGCGCCCTGAATACCTCCAGGATTCAGATATAGTGTCCAATAGATTTCAGGTACATTTATTTACTCTTTCTTCCTCCCCAGTTGTCACTTCCCCTAACTCCTTTCATCTGGCGCAGAGGAGAGACATTTATGGAGCCTGGGAGCAGTACCTTGGACTCGAGCACTCTGACACTGCTCCAAAAAGGGCTTATACAGCTAATCAGGTAGAGTGATTATATTGATTGCATTTTTGTTGGATATGTATGCGGAATAACTTTTCAGTTTCAAGGATATTAGACAGCTAGCTATATCAGTCATGTAGCTACTTGTAGATGTTCCTGCACTACTGTGGCAAATTTCATTTGGCTTTCCTCCACAATTATTCAATATTGCATCCTGCAGAACCGCCACACATTTGAGAAGCCTGTGAAAATTTACAATTGAAAGGTGGCTCATGGCTGGATCTCCCATGGCATTCAATCTGTCACCTCACTATCGCATGGACAGATGATGAAACTTGAGCTTTTAACCACAAATGCACCATGGTGAGGTGGAATTAAGGGGATTCACCACCAAGTTTATTGTTGTGGTGTAATATGTGTGTCAACGTTAGCCAGGACCGACACGGGAGAATATGCTTGATCACTAGCTCTCTCAATGGCACCACCTCGTTTGATAAGTTGTGGTTTTCTGATCAGGCCCTCTGCCAGATTTCCTTCTCTTTGAGCCCGTATAATTTAGTACATGAGATTTTGGACTAGAAGGGTATATATAGGGAATAGTTGGTGTCCTTGACATTATTATTATTATTATTATTTTTTGGGTTTATCCCTGCCTCGGTTATGGCTCCATATTTTTCTTCCTTTATCGTGGCCTATAAAAACCTAGGGCTGTAAAATGGGATGGTTTGATGTAACTGGCTGGCTTTCCAAGAGCACCGGATCCTGTAAAAGAAATGCCTGTGTCGGGAACTTATCTTCATATATTTCAATCTTGTATACATTTTTTCGTGATGAGAATTTTGAGTGAACTTTCAGCATCTTGCCTTATTATTTGTGCCAAATTGGTGATTTCTTCCAAACAAATTATATGTTGATAACAGTGTTATTGAAAAAAAAAATCACAAACAATAGTTTGATTGGTCAGTCGGGAGGACATTCTCGTGCAATTTCAGATGTTGATTCTTTGTCTAAGCAGTGCAGCAGAATTTCTCACAATGAAATCATACGACCTGCACGTAGAGAAAATAATGTGTTGGTTACATTTCAACACCCGACCAAAACTATTATAGTCAAACATACGCATAACCAAAAGAAATCTTATCGAACGCTGCACATTTGATAATTTTACAAGCATGTTTCATTTGTCGCGTTTACTCGCGCACGGTTTCTTCTACGCATTCTCACGAGATGGTGATGAATTCTTAATTGGAGGATGGAAACACAAAAAAAAGCCACACAATCTAAAGTAAACGTCTGATGGAACTTTGGAAAGTCAATTGCATATTAAAATTTTTATAATTATAAAAATAAAACATCTAACCCCAATCATCATAACGCTATCGGTTTTACTGACAAAAGCACAAAAACGATAAACAATGAGGGAGAATGATAAGAGATGAGACAAAATGAGGAGGAAAAGGATGACTCAAATGCCAACACCGACCCAAATATAAAATGACAAAAAGGTTTGTCAACATCGACATAAACAATGAGGAAAAGGATGACTCAAATGCCAACACCACCCATGGCCCCCAACGATGTCGTCATTCGCCACCACTAAAAACATAATTGAAAAGTTGAAATTATCTTTTTACTCATCATTTTCATGCTTTTGTCAATAAAAACGACTTTAGAAGATAATTTTTTTTAAAGAAACCTCTATATGATCTCTACAAGTAGGGAGATCATGCATTGACATATGCATGGTAATTTTTTACAACAAAAACATGATCTCTACAAGTAGGGAGATTTGCCTTTAACATTTTTGTTTATGCAAAATATGCATGCAGTAGTATACAATGCAATATCTAAAGAAGTGAATAAAAATTTTGAACAAATGATTAACAACAATGCTCAATAAACTCTAATCATCAAAAAGTTTTCGACTCTTCCCAGTGCCGATGTCGTTAACTTGCCTGCAAATGCTGATGTACAATCATAGGAGGCCTTTCTCTCACTCTTAACTTCAAAACTTCAGTGTAATTCTAGATCACAGGAAGAAAGAAATAAAAATACAGTTAACTAGAATCACAACTAACAATTGGAGTGCAGTTTTATTTCAACAAATCTGGAAACCTCCTCCCAAACCCAGGTTGAAAACAAATGTTCATAGTAATAAATTATTGCAGTTATTTTTTTCCAGAGAGCCATGCACCTTAAGTCAACATCAGACAATTTGGCTTCACCAATAGAAACCATTCTGCTCCTGCAGAACTTAGAGTAGCTATAAGAAATATTTTTAACAGATTGGTAAGAGAAAACCAATAAGGATAGCTTTATCAGACTCCAGATATTCATAAAGCCCAATGAATTTGGTAGACCCAAAAAATGTGTTTGTACAAGAATCATAAACTATGATGATACTAGCAACCGAGCTGTTCGGCAGAACCTTGGCACCATAAAAGCTTGTACAAGTTGTACTGGTAAATAAATTATAAGTTACAACAATTTTTGCATGATAGCTGCACAGCAAATCTTGGGACTGCGGGAAGGAAAAAGTAAAAAAAAAAACAAAAATCCTTCATCCGCTGTAGGAACAACTTTACACACAGGGATGTGCACTGGCTGCTTCATGCTCTACTTTTGTCATTCCAAGAACACGCAAAGTGGCAAGGTTTAGTCCAGTGATGACAGCATTGACAGCCTTGAACCAAAGAATCGACATTTTTAATGGTAAAAGCAGAAGATTAACATACTCGGTGAATATGATTTAGACTGATGATGACACTGTTGACTGCAGGAAGGCAAGACGGTTTTTTGTGAGGGTTATTTTCTCCTCTGCATTAGATGCTTTCTCTCGAACCCCACGGACAACTTCCTCAGGGGCCTTCTCTATGAACTGCACCAAAAGACAGTATCGATGACATGCACATTTGTAAATAGCGATCCTTTTTTTTGTCAATTTGAAGAGAAGAGGGGTTCATCTTATCTTCTTGTGATGCTTATATTTGTCAATCTCTTTTAATATGTTCGGTGCTGGCTGGAAGCACCATTATACATATTACATACACAACATTAAACATCTATAGACATTTTATGACTATATGTATGCAAGTATTGCAATTTATGAATGTGCATATAAAATCATATTAACTAATGTCGATCTGATTTTCATGCAGATATATAGGCTTGTATTCCCAGTAAGTAATATATGCATTTAAGGCAGATGATCATATTTTCTTTGTAATAAATGTATGGTCTAAAAGGAAAGTAATTTCATACACTAGGAGAATTCAGACGAGCAACAAGTGCATCATATTCTGATTGCATCTTAGAGAGGCGCTTTGAAAGTCGTTGAAGTTCCGCTGATATATCCACCATATCTGCAAGAGGAATATATGCCTCCAAACCCTCGCCAGCCACGAGGTGGACGGATTGCTTTGCATTATCTGTAAAAAGCAGCCATATACAAACAAATTTATATGGATGAGCACCTCCAAACAGAAGGTGTTTACAAACATACCTGGAGGAGATTCGACAAAATGAACATGTTGCAGATCTAGCCTGGATAATAAAGCCAATACTTGTTTTTCACTCTGTAAAAGAAGTGCACATGACCTCAATTGAAAATTCATAAAAGGGAGTATCCTTACGATACATAAGCCATGTGTATCCTTATAAAGACAGATGCAAGTAAGACATCTGTACCATGAATTCCTGCTATATTAATGCCTAGACTTGTTTTACTAAAGTTTAATGTGTGTGCATGTGTATCTTATGAGATGGTACAAGAAATGCATATATGTTGAATCAGTGATATTAATCCATATTAATCTATATGAATCAGTGATATTTATCAAGCCAGGATGGTAAAATCAAGTTAAGATTTTTCACTCTGTTTAAAAATAGAAGTACATAATTAATCCACAAGGCGCTGCATGTGCATGTTCATTAATACATAGAGATGGACAACTAATGCATGTCCTATGCACACCAAGTATAGTTATACAAAACAACCAAGCAGGAACAGTACTAGTTATGCGTCATACCAATAATCATAATAGCAGAGTTTACGATGACTACAAATCAAGATATTATCTGAGAAGTATATGTTAAATAGCCATTCATATTTTTAATGAATATTGGTACAAATCAATAATTGCTGGAAACTGGTGCTTACTGATATATAATCAAGGACATCAGTGCTTGCAACAATAGATGCAGATATTCGTTTAGCAGGCTCAACAGAATATTCGGCTCGAGCGTTTCTGATAGCTCTAATCTATTAACACAAATATGGAGAGTTAAAACACAACATAAACTGAGAAAATAAAAATGGAGTGAAGAAATAAATAAGTTTTAGACTCGCCATTGATTGTAAATTTTCAAATCTTTTGATGGACTTGGCATCCCTTGGAAGTGACGTCCGAGGCCACTGAGACACTATAAGTGCTTGCCTTCGATATGGCAATGCCTGCACATAGACCAGATATGCTTTTTATGAATTGCTCTCACCACGATATGCAAGAGCATATCTAGAGCAAAATATGATTTTTGAAAATTAGAAACAAGGACTTGAGTGGCAGAGAAAATTTTAAAATATTTCAAAGTCTGAAAAGAAAAATGCCTACACTCTAAAACAGATGCATCTAAAACAAGGACCAAAAACATACAGCATATTAGCATTGTCCAACAGTCAGAATCATAGATACAGTTCTACAGTTTTATATATTATTCTCTTTACATTCAATCATCATCATTGTGCAAGTGTTACAAAACATTTGGAATTAATTAATACAAGCACAATTTCTCATGGTACAGCATCTATTTTTTTCCTTCATCTAATTTATTAGATATTAGACTCAATAGCGAAAAAAGATCTATGTAGCCAACCCCAACTCCAAATAGTTAGTTGGGACATTATGACTTGTTTATTGTTGTTGCTTTTGTATTGCATAATTCATCAGATCTAGTTCACAATGATATAACATATAAAATTATCATCGGATACAAATTAAGTGAAACTATCAATCCATAATCCTTTTCCTTCAAAATGAAACAGCAGGAAATTTTTCAAACTTTATAGCTGAAAAAAAGTAATGCTACCTGCCATAGTTCCTCAGTGACAAATGGCATAAATGGATGCAGCAGTATCAGTATGTTCTCAAAGACATACAAAAGAACACCCTGTGCTACAGAAGCAACTGAATTGCTCCAAGAATGGTAAAAACGAGTTTTACTTGCTTCGATATACCTGAAAAACTAGGCTAATAAGAAAGCAATTCAAACTACCAGCAGAAAGTACATAAAAAAGGATACCGTGAGACCCAAAGGGACACAAGACTACAGTGAAAAATAGCAGGAGGCGTAAAGTAGAATCTAACATTACAAAGCAGGACACATCAAATAGGAAAGATAATAAACACCTTGTGCTGGACAAATTTTGGTCAAAATAAATGAGGTCTCCTTATAGGATGAAGTACAAGTTTCAGAAAAAAGACAAACACCTAAAGAATATTGCCTATTCCTTTGAGTTATATAAGTGCATATATGGACTTATAGTTAACCACAACATGTATACAGCAAAATAGATGTTACTGTACCACTACATACAAGGCAAAACCCATTGCAGAAGTTAAGCATTGACTAAAAATGTGATATCTGGAAAGACTACAGAGCCCAAGTCAACAGTAGACCTTACAAAGAAAGAATGTAAAAGAGGAAAAGAACCGGATGAATGATGATGCTGTTCAAGCGCAAGAAGAGAATAAAAAGATATTGGCACATTAGTGCTAAATGAGAGATGCACCCAAAATCACAAACAAATTGCTGGCAAATGGTCAGTATGTCTGGTATACCGTGTGTCGATATGCCAGCATGGACCAGACCTGTACTGGCCCAGCCATCGACCAGCATGGGCCCAGTATCCAAAATGTCAATCCTTGCTCTGTCTGAACAAAGCCATAATCAACAGAATGTAGACTCCCTTAATACTAAATGTCAGTCCTGACAACAAGATGAACAGGCTGACAAAGAAGACAGAACTTATGGAGTTGGAAAAAAGTTACCAAAGGCATGCTCCTCCTTAGTTTTAATAAACTGAAAATGTCAGATCAATTATATAGTTCCTTTCGTGGTCATCCTTTATATGGTAGCAAATGAATACTGTGATTATATGTAGTGGCGATGGAATGCCTAGCTGCTCCTAACTGTATCATCCATCTACACCTTCAATTTATGAACAAGAAGCTGTGATCCCCGCCTCTTCCCAAATGAAGTAACATCTAGTGGCCATTTCATGCTATGTAAGTGAAATAAGCAGATGCCAATACAGACCACCTTACACATCAGGATTTTTTTGTAATTGGAACTCAAGCCATTTGATTTTATTCTGCTATATTCACATCAGTCCTCCCAACCTCAACTTTCAATGAGAATTTCTCAATTATCAACAGAATAGGTATCTCTTCAAAATATTAAACTATATTCAGTTTAAGAATTTTTAGTTGTTAGCAACTTAGCATTTAATGGGTTTTAATGAAATAAAATGAAAAAAAAAACAATATATGAGGACAGAGAAGGCAAGCCCATACATATAAGCTAAAACTAAATGCATATGCATTTTCTACTAGTTTTCTCAGGCTCTCAGCATCATGCATGCTAAAAAACAAAGAAGTAAAAATAACTTCTATCAGAAACTCAAGACAGCAGAATTTTTTTAGAGGATGAGATTCTAAATAAAAAGATTAGCGAAGTCTAGATATGCCAGAGAATTCTGCTGAATACTCATTAGAAGACAGCAATTAAAAATGTAATATAATTTTTATATATTGAGAATATGCTACATGGAAAACTATAGCGCTAAGATCATATCAGAAGAAACATGCAGCAGTATCAGAGGGCAAAATGATGCAAATAAAAACAACTGCTTCACATAATCTTGTTCATGCATCTAAGATGTTCATAGTCAATTTACCAATCAGCAAAATCACCCCAGAAGAAATCATATATTTCTCTACCAGCATCTCCATAGAAAAACTTGTCGTAGCTTGTGGTGACAATATCAATTAGTTCATGAAGTTCTGAGACCTAAAATATTATTTCATTCATTAATTAATGAGAAAAAAGGATCAAAAATATAGGATGAAGTCATAAACATACCACCCAACACTCTGGTAATGGAAGTTCAAGAAGTGTCTCTTCTGTATCAAACTGGGTAAAAAATTTAAGCAATCACTAACAGTACCAAATAATAAACATAGAATTTAGCACTATAGATATTAGATAATAAGCACTCCATAGTCCCAGAAAAATGAGGGGTATGAACCTGTTGTATTACCCCCACTACAACTATAGATGCAGAATAAGTTTAACACAATAAAGTCTATCTCACGAGCTAAGGGCCTATGCGCAATGCTTTCTTGTCTACTATGTTGAGCTCAATTAAGCTTTAAAACAGGATCTTACTGTATACATAAGATAACGCACACACACCACATACTAGAATGAAGAAATGTTCTGCAACACAATTTGACTGTAAACATAAAAACAAAAATGAAACTCAGCTAATATGAAAATAAGCAACAAGGTGGCCAAAGGTTCTCAATGATGCACTAAGTTGATCATTAATAACAAGAATGAGTCCTGATCCAAACTAAGCTGATTTCAGCTCAACTGCTCAAGCACTCAGATTATTGCATAAAAAGCTTGCCTGAGCCTACACATACATTCCTAGCTTGGGCTTGATATCTAGAACTACATCAGATACCCAATATGCATGTTATAAATATTCCAAAACTTGGTGATCCATTCCGTAGCCCAAAGAAAAGAAGATTGTTGCCAAGTTTATAAGCTCTTCTTACAAAATACAAATGCAAACCACAAAATTTGCAAAACATTGATATCTAAGTATTAAAACTTGAAGTCAAGTTCCACCACTCAGAAGAATTGCATACAGGGAATTTACAATTGAATAAGGTTGAATTCCATGTAAGGCAACATGCCCAATTTTGACTTCTCATATCCAGCAGCAGTGCTGGTTTAAAACCTAATTTTTCAATTTGACAATCCTTTCAGAGCATTTAGAAATTACCTATATCATGCAATGCAATGCTAATCAGGCAGTGATGGAAGTTTGAAGAATTATATCATTCGCAACAAGTCCTTTAATATCTGGATTACCTCCAATCTACCAACAATCATCTGATGTGCAAGTAGAAAACTAGTAAATAGAGAAAAGGGAGCAAAAAGAGACCTTATATGCTAACAATTGTTCCCATGCAGAGACATCACTTCTGTTTGGCAAATTCTGTAAAATAAACTTGCCAGCATTCCATAGTTTGTTAGTTAAAGCCTTGTTTGACATTAATCTCTCGGTGGACAGATTAAGGTCCTGAAGAAAATTGGAAGTCACTCGATGAACAAGAAAACATTTCTTGATAATCAGAACAAGAAAAAAACACAGAATTTTAGTTGAGTTCATAACAGACCTGACCAGCAGTGCCCAAAGAAAGTGTAAATCGCAACGCATCTGTACCATATTCCTTAATAGTATCGATGGGATCTACAACATTTCCCAATGTTTTAGACATTTTTCGCCCCTGAAGAGTACATCCAATTAACTCAAAACAAAATGAATTTCAATTAGGAATTAATTTCTTAATGTTCATAAAGTCTATAATAGCTAATGAACAGGCTCAGTGAAGTACAAAAACATTTACATGTCATCTATCAAAACTAGATGAAAGCTTCAGAAACAATTGCACATTGTACTAAATCTAAATTGCAACGTAGCAGAGCAGAGACAAAAAAAAGTTACTTGTCTGTCAAGGGTACTTGTATTTGATACATAATACTTACTTGAGAGTCACGGATAAGCCCATGCAAATAAACATAAGAAAAGGGTGCATTCCCAGTGAACTCAATCCCCATCATGACCATCCGAGCCACCCAAAAAAACAAAATGTCATGTCTATCCAAAAAAAACAATTTTGAATCAGTTTAAATATGAAGAAGCAAACTAGTTCAAAATTTTTGTTATAAGACAACAAGCAGGTAAAAAAAGTCCAAATGTCCAAATATCTTTTCTTGAATAGAGGCAAGTTTTTTAAGAAAGACAACTACATAATGTTCGAACTATTCAGGATCAACTACATGGAAAATTAGCTGTGTAGATAATATCTCTAGTTAACAAACATTCAAACCTCTTATTGAAAAAGTGGAGTTGTGTTAGGCCTACTGTCACCCAGCATGAGATTGTCAGATGTCAAAGGCATAAATCCTCTATGAAATAT
Organism: Musa acuminata AAA Group; assembly: GCF_036884655.1. Taxonomy (NCBI): domain Eukaryota; kingdom Viridiplantae; phylum Streptophyta; class Magnoliopsida; order Zingiberales; family Musaceae; genus Musa; species Musa acuminata. The sequence goes on from NC_088341.1 coordinate 40,750,872, forward strand.
ATTCAAAAACTGTTTTGTAGTTTAGCTTGTCTATTAAATTACTAAGTTGATAATTAATAGAGTTAGGGTAGCTTGTCTCTTCCCCTTCTATAATATTCCTACGGCTAGGGGACTTTTAGCAGATAGCTCCTAGTTGCACTACAACCATTAAAATGGTTGTCATTTAATCAAATTTACTATTCTAACTTCTAAGTAATTAGATTGTTTAAAATGTCCACTTGAAGTACTGTTTAACAAACAAAATTAAGTTGATACATAAAAAGTCTGTCAGAGTACAATTATAGTAATTCAAAGTGGGGTCTAGGATGGATTATATTATACATGACACTTCATGATAACTTTCATAAAACCAATGATTTCGCCCACATTTTGACAGACAATAGAAGAAGAATTCATAGACCACAATCAAACTATATATTTAAACACAACCATGAACCATAAATTTATGTATGCAACATAAATGTGTCTAGTTGTCGATATAAATGAGATGAGAAACCTCTAAATAAAAGAACAGACCCAGTCTCAAGGATGGTTGTCGGATAAAATTTCTTGAAATCCTCAGCACACACATCCGGCCATCCTAGGGTGCTAAAAGGCCACAATGCACTGAAATAAAAGTATAAGGTGCTTAGTAGTTAGTAGAATCATGTAGTTAATGAAAAGCTTAATAAATGTACTAAACATTAATGACCTGAGATAATATAAGTCAGTCTGAATGATAAGATCTTCAAACTCAAACAAGTACAACATAAAGCATGCACTACTCTCACTTGTAGTTGAAAAGGAAATGAAAAGCAATCTTACAACCACCAAACCAGGCATATGCATATAAAGTTCTTATAACCTGAGAAGGGCATTAAAACTAAATGTCATCCATTGAAAAAGAATAATCACGATTATAACAAAACTTAATTGCTGACTTGTAGCAGATAACATGAAAAAAATTTCAAGGAATGAGTCAGCAAATTGAAGTTAATTGCTACACATCTTAGACAGTCATGATGTATACGACATACAAGGTACCAGGTTTGACCACCACATTAATTTCTGACATCACAGACAGCAGTGATTTATATGACATACAAGGTAACAAGGTTGCCACCGCATTATCATTATCAAGCTCCTTAGAGAAGTCTTCATTTAGATGATTATGCAACAAAAATCACTTTAGTTTATCATTAACTAATTCTAGTGTCTGTGCAACCTCTTTAAAGAAGATAAACTTATTGATAGCACCTATGTCCTAGATTTTTGAGGTCAACATTGCATATTCATACTATAATTTTGACTAGTGTTAGTTTCTTCATAATATTCATATCAAGAATTGCAATTTTACCAGTCCAGGTGTTAACCTATGCAAACAGCCCCAATTTCGGGTGATCTGGTCCAGTCCATTTAAAGAAAAAACCTTTAAACTTGTGCCCACTGACATCCACTGCCACCTAAACCCCACACACCTCCCCCACCCCCCCACCCTCCTCCACCTCCTCTAACTTATGTTTTCCTCCTCTTCTCCAAATTCTCAGCCCTCTACTCCCTCTTGATGTGCACGTGCAGAGCTCACTGTCATGCCTGCCACCTACATCCCCACTGTCCACATGTGGCACCAGCCTCGAATATGCTTCCTCCTCTTCCTCCACCACTTCCTCTTCTTCCTTCCTATTCCTCCTTTCTCTTCTTCCACTGCCTCCTATTCTCCTCCTTCTTTGGTACATACACTCAGTATCTTAGTACTGGCAAATATGTATTGTTCTCGCTTGGGATCAATACAAGGGTCCGGACAAAGTGACATTCCTATTTACGTACAGCTTAACAAGTATCTAACTTAACAAGCCTTCACAATATTTTTGAAAGCATGAGACAAGTCTTGAATATGAAAATAGATTCCTGCACACAAAATAGACTGCATGTCATATATGTCTCAAGCCCACCTAACAGAGAGAATTTCAATATGCGAATTAAACTTCGAAATTGCTTCTTGTTAACTAGAATTTGTATTTTAGCTAGTTTCAAGAACAAACCTTGAAAACCATGTATCCAGAACATCAGGATCTTGGTATATTTCAACTGATTTTCCATATTTCTCATGGGCTTTTAAAAGAGCTTCTTCAGCACTTCTAGCAACAATGTACTCTTCTTCACAATCTTTACCAACAATGTACCAAACTGGAATTCGATGTCCCCACCATAGTTGTCTACTTATACACCAATCTTTGATATTCGTCAGCCAGTGATTATATGTCTGTTATTACAAACCAAATGGGGTTTTAAATCAGAAAAACAGTAAATGAAATTGGATCATCTGAATATGAATTAGCTTGTTGGAGCTTCTTAGTGAAAACAAAGAAATTACAAGATCATGTGATTGTAGATGCTTACACATATTGGAAAACAAAGTTACTTTTCAACAAATAAGTAGAGCTTGGACATTTGAAAGAAAATAAACAACAGAGTACCTTTTCAAATCTCTCAGGAAGAATGGTTAATTGTCCTTTTTCAACAGCATGAAGGGCCTTCTCAGCTAATGGCTCCATAGTAACAAACCACTGTTTACTCACCAGTGGCTCTATTACCTTATTGAGTAGCAAACCAGTGGCAGTAAGTAATTTTGCTAGGCAAAAAGAATGGAATACAATGGTCAACTTGATGGAAATGTTAAGGATAAAAGCTTATACTTCACCACCACGCTGGGATCTAGGAACTCGTAGCACATGAGATTCCTTTTTTACTGCCAGACCAACCTCTTCAAGATCAGACCAAACCTTCTTTCGCGCCTCAAATCGATCTAACCCACTGTGATAAAAATCATCAGCAAGTGCAGATGGGGCAAAAAATCTGAACAGGTAGAAATCATTTCATGCATCACATGCACCAGAATGATTTATTCAACAAATATTATCATCAGCAGAAGCTGAAGTCTTACCAGTACAGTCCAGCAACCTCATTCAGAGTACCATCTTTATTCATAACATTGAGTATTGGTAGGCCAAGCTTCCTTGCGATATGATAATCGTTGTGATCATGTCCAGGGCTTATTTTCAGTACTCCAGTTCCAAATTCTTTATCGACATACTGCATATTTTATAGCAGAAGAATACGTAAATTGTTTCAATACTCCAAAGATAACATGATACTCTTTGTTTCTCATCGCAGAAGAATACGTAAATTGTTAATTATACAAAAAAAACTAGTTTTATTCCAAAATTAGCATCAACAAGGACAGGAAAGACAACAAATTTAAATGTATTACATAGTTAAAATCAACAGGATAAGAAAAGGATTAGAAGTTCTTACTCTGTCAGCGATAATGGGAACATGCCGACCAAATGTCAAAGGTACAATTGCCTGTCTGCCTATGTATTTGCAATAACGTTCATCCTGATCAAGATAAGTCACTCTTACAAATAAAAAACTATCGAAATAATAATAATTCCTGATTCTGGATACACTATAACTCAAACAATATTCTTTTTGATCCCTGATAATTATAAAACTTAGAAAGGTTAATAGCATCATTCATTCAGTAAAGACATCTTTGAAAGAAAGTTTGCAATTCAACAAAAGGAAGTACATCTGTAGATGCCTTAAATATGGTAAACCTTAGAGTTTGTCTCAAATGCATTCAACCTAACATTCTAGATGATACTGATTACTGACTATGTCCAGATTAGCAGCTATCTAATCAAGAGAAACTGAAGATACTGCCACATGGAAACATAAGCAACAATAAAGACATGAGTAGCAACAATTAGATGCAAAAGGAATGAGATGATTCATCCTCATGTATGTAGTTAGTAGCAAAACCTTAATTGTCACTGACAAAACAGGATCAATTCCTATCCATATCATGTACCTCAGGGTTCACTGCAATGGCTGTGTCACCAAACAATGTCTCGGGACGTGTTGTTGCTATCGTCAGAAAGTCATCCCTGAAGCAATGACAATGAGATTTTAGCACAAAAACCATTTAACAGGTAAAAATACCAGAATAGCAATTTGAACAGCTTATCATTTTTAAGCTTTATTTTTGCATATGGGACAACATAACATGATCTACAAATATGAAAATTGACACTTATGCAGGCAGATAAAAGAACATAACCAAAATTCTGTGACATGATATTAGCAGTTAGCACCATACACAGAACTACAAATAATAATCCAATTTCACAGTCAAATACTGAAAGCTACAACGATTGTGTTATGCAGTGATGGATGGCTTATTGCTCTCATCATCTCATTTACATTCAAAATCCCAGGATACTTGACAAAAAAGTTAATAAATGAGTTATTAAAAGTACCTTGAACCACCAGCAACACGATACTTGATGTAGAACAAAGTACCAGGTTCTTCAGAATATTCAACTTCCTAAAACAAAAAAGCAAAATTCACATTATGTCCTAGGTAAGAATTTCTAAATGAAAAAACTTTCAGCTTGTCTGGCAATTTGACCTAATTTTAGTTAGGTCAATTTAATCACAGCAAATGAGAGGTTGCAAGAAACTGCAAAAGTAAATCTCAAAGAAATACATCAAGTAACAGAAAAATGTATGTCAGATTGGATCTACCACAGCCATGAATTGGAGGAGATAAATTCATTAAGACCCAAAGAATTGCAGATTTGTTAACTTAAGGTTTTTGGCATAAAGATGAGGACTAGATTTGCCAAGTCTGCAAATTAGGATTGACAACAGAAAAAATAACAGGACATCATGAGAGAACAGGTGTCCGAGGTGTCAACATGCTTATATACATCCAGAACTACCATTTTTATGGCAGTAAAAGAAGAAATTAATCAGTATACAGGGAAAGTAAAAGCAAATGCTGCCTTGAACAGCAGATTAATGATTATTGACAAAAGTAAAACTGAATACATGGTTTTAGAGGTCTCAAATTGGAGGGAGGAACCTATGCAATTTAGTAGTTACCAAAGAATAGAGCTTATAATTGCCATTTTTTTACATTTTAACATACCAAGTCAGATACTGCTGTCTGAAGGTTCGGTGACCAGTTGACCATGTAAGATCCTGAACAAATAGAACATATGATTTCATCCACCCAAGTTATCTGCATAATCAACAATCATAACCTTGCAAGCAGCACAATTACAACATGACTGAAGACAACTAAAACAGAAGGTACATTCATAAAGTACACCATGAAAACAAGAGTATCATAGATAGCAAAGAATAACTGGATTTGTTTCAAGCGCATCAAGCATATTGACAAAGAAGATATGTGGTCACCCTAATAAACTGAGACCCCTGCACTTGATAAATATGTGGATTGTCAATCCCAGTTCCACCAACCATGTGATAGCATGGACATCACGATGTTTGACCCAGAAAAAGAGCACCAAGTGACACTGGTCATTCGGAAACTTCTCACCAGATACTACTATAATCATATTCCCAATAAGCCAATACAAATGTAACAAGAGTATCCAAAATATATGAATATTGTAATAGATGTTGGTCATAATCAAATTGCAAAGTTGAAAACTTGTATTAAGAGTATAATAAGCAAATTTGTTGCATAGCAAATAAAATATAGTTCTTAGGTTTACTTAAGCACCTTGATAAATAAGGCCTTTCTCATGAAGTCTTACAAATGCCTCAACCACTGCTCCTGCAAGCATTTAGAAATGCATTCAGAAAATGAAAAGTAAAGTATAATAAATTTCTTGCAACTACATAAAGGACAGAAATCACTACATAAGATAACGGTCAAAGATTTAAAAAGGAAATCAATTATTATTGAGACATTTAAAATATGTGAAATAAAAGATTGCTCTGTATGTTAGAGCAAATAAAATTTCTAGGAGCAAGTGATCGATTGAATGAAATACCATCATTTCTGCATTCTTCTATAGTTGACCTAGTTGCAAGAACACAGCTAGAAGTCAATGCCTCCATCCACTGGCATACAATGAAACATATACCACATGAAAAGCCATACAACCACAAGGGCTGGAGTTTCTATGTTCTACTTTTGTTCTTAATTCTTATGTCTAATAGCAAATCAACATTGACCTCTCCCATAAGGTAAGAAGTCTCTATATTCTATTCTTGTTCGTATATTTAATTGCAAATCAACACTCACATTGTTGGATCAAATTCTGACTATTATGTGGGTTGGGGGCATGTTGTGTCATGACTCGACCTGATGGGATAAATGAACCATTAATCTATTGAGGCTGAACCGCTAATCCAAAATGTTTAAGTCCAAGTTAACAGTAGTACAACCATCAATGCTTAAGACCAAATTAGCAATAGTACAACAATCAAATCTTTATAAGTTCTTGCTCACTTCTAACGTGGGACTAAAATGGGGGGATGACAATCTCTCCCACAAAGTTTTGATGTCCTTATGTGAGGCCTAACTCTCCACTTCCTAACGTGTCCTCTAGCCCCAACCATGGATAGTCCGTTCAAAAATAATGGTCTAGCAACCTCTACCAGAAATGAATATCTTTTTGCACTTGAGCCGCTCATCATGCTCAATACTAGGTCAGCTTTGATCCTAATTGTGATGACTCCACCTAATAAGATAACTAACTAGCTACGGGGTTCCATGCTGCCTTTTAATGGCACAGTATTTCATCAAAACACTGTCATGCGGTAAGTCCTTCTAGTGACATGCCGACACACAGCTGGCACATCATAAAAATACAGAAAAACATAAACAAAATGTTTAATATGAGCCAATCTAAATGGCTAGATGGGAGAAGAAATCTTCTCTAACATCAACAACAGAGCTCTTTGCTGATCCTCTCTCATCCCAGCACAGAAGTTATGGTCATCAGAAAGCTCCAAAGGCCCTCCATCAGGTAATCAAGTGATTGGTCTTTAACAGCAGTACATTGAACTGCAGAGTCCACAGTCCTCCATGACAATGTATGACAACCATTTGACCACAGGAAGACGCCAGAGCAGCCAAGAACTATAGTCACGCTTCGCATAGGGTTACTGCATATAGGAGTGACGTGAAAGGTGTACTTTTGCAACTAGAGAGTCGCAACAAAAATCCAATTCAAGGGAGAACGAGAGCAAGAACAACAGGAAGGGCAAGAGCTATAACTAAATCAATTTTTGTAAACCTACAGTTCAAAAAACCGAACCAGGCAGGCTTACATTCACATGTAGGAAAAACCCAATTTTTAAGGTTACCAGATGGTAACAACCAAACAGGACCCAAACTGCCTGAAATGGGATGGTTCACGGCCTGATTTTATGTTGTACCAATAATGTTCCCCTGTAACCCACAGGAACAGTGTAACATTTAAATAAATAACCTATCATTATTTTAAATGATTTTATACTAACCATAACCTTAAAAAGAAAACAGCAATACATTTACAGATGATAATACATCAGAATTTCCCCGTACATATGCAAACGGTACAACAATTAGTGATGTCAAACTTCACTAGAGATCAAATTCTGTATATTATAGGGGTGAACTTTTGACAGAATTAGCTGATCAATTCATTTCAGCCTTTAAAAGTTCAACACAACTATCTTAACACTAGTCATGCCCAAGTAAAAAAAAAAAAACAATTCTACACACTGCAGCTCAAGAAAGATCAAGCAAAACAACTTTAAAGAAACAAGGTCCAGTATGATTCAAGCCATGAGCTTTAATTCATACCCAGAGTCCCATTTCCAACCACTTCAGAATACTCATCCGTTAGAAGAGTTTGGTTAAATTAGTTATCTTGACAGTGGAAATTAAGCAAATGTAAGGTTAACTATAACCAGAAAACCAACTATTTCCTTCAGAAATGGATAAAGCAATAGCTCAATGACAACAAATGTACAAAAAAAAAATTGCTAGCTTGCATTAAAAAAAATTTAAATATGCATCGTGTAGCATACAAGGTAACAAAGTGCAATTGTAACAGTATATAAAGATTGGCATCACATAAAGTTCTTTAGGCATCCTGAGCTGAGTTCATTTCATGATGTGCAAAAAACAGAAACATTTGCAGCTGCATACACCAAGAAAGAAACAGGATATATAGATGACTGTCTTACGACTTAGCTGTTCATCAAGAGTGAAATGCTCCCTCGTCCAATCACATGATGCACCCAACCTCCTTATCTGATTAGTGATTGTACCACCATACCTGAATGCGAAAAAAGCCATCTCAATTTGAAGACAGATAATATGACATTAGAAGCAAAAAAAGTTCGTCTCAGAAATACAGCTTTAATTTACTCAGTTGATTAAAGCAAGGTTCTACATTGCAGGTATCAGACCCACACCAGTCCTTGCCCTGACCGATATGGTTCAGGTCCATAACGGCCCATACATACTAGTACAATATGGCAAACCTTGGTTAACAGTACATATCATATACCAACTCTTGATTGTACCAGTAAATACGGCCAATATTTACCAGTCTGATAGCCAATCAGGGACTTCACCAGGTTCACCATACCAGACTTCTCATATAATAAATAAAATCTACTCGGTACCTTTTTCCTATTTGATAGCTTTTAGATGTTTTTCGTTCTTTGTTCTTTTCTTCTCTCTATCTCTTTTTTTCTGTTAAGTCCCTCCCTCACCTCCTCCTCGTCCTTCTCCCTATCACATTATCATCGCCTCCTCCTCCCCACCACATTGTCACCTCCTGATCATACCAATACACAAGGATTGTAATTTTGTATCGGGGGTACCATACCGATCCTTGGCCGGACTGGTACATACTGACCAGTACCCGTGAACTGACACATGTACATCGGTATGTACCAAAGAGGAAGGAAAAAAGAGATGGTGGTGGAGGAAGAGGAGGAAGAGAAAGAGAGGTGGTGATGGAGGAAGAGAGGGAAGGAGGAAGAAGAGAAAGGAAGGTGGTGGAGGAAGAGGAGGAAGGAGAAGGAAGAGGAAGGAAGAAGAGGAGGTGGTGGAGGAAGAGGATGAAGGAGGAGAAGGAGGGAGGAGGAGAGAAGGCAATGGAGGAAGAGGAAGGAAGAAGAGGAGGTGGAGGAAGAGGAGAAAGGATGAGGAAGAGGAAGGAGGAGAGAGAAGCGGTGGAGGCAAAGGAAGAAGAGGACATGGCGGAAGAAGAGGAAGGAGAAGAAAGAGGAAGAAAGAAGAGGAGAAGAGGAGCATACCCGATTGGCAATGCATGGTGGGCTGCAGGGAAATCACACATCGATGTTCGCAATCAGGGAGATTAGGGCAAGAATATTTTTCTTTTCTTTTATATATGACCAGACTGGACCACCTGAAATGGATCAAGTCCAAGTACCAGTTCACGCCCAGACCAAAAAATACTGACCGAAACATACAAGCAGCATGCCCAAAATGAGTTCTCTGCCAATACGCCTCTGCCGCTGCCGCCTCTACCTCCTCCCCCACCCCCCTTTTTCTCTCTTTCTCTCTAGTACAAGCACCAACTTAGAGCTATGCAGATCTGCAGAATTTTAGTATGCATACTCCTAGTCTTTGAGAAAACTTCTGATCTAATCCAACTAATAACTTCTATCCAGGTCAAACTTGCTTATAAATTATTCATTCCCAATTATAATTATCCTCACTTAAAATGCCACAAATTAGGGCATCATAACACACCAGTCAGTAAGGCCTTAAGACTAGAACTGGGCAAGTATTCAAGTATTATCTTAGGTAGTACTACCACAGTAGTATTAGAGGTTTTATTAACACTTACGAGTTATGATAAACTTCTTGATGATTAGTTTTGTAGAGATAAGAAGAAACTACACAATCAATTCTAGACTTAAAAAAGGACTCAACATTCAATGATAAGAGGCAACAGATAATCTAGCTTTTCAACAAAATAAACAAAAAAGAATGAAAATAAGTTGCTTAATTACTGTCCAACCATGTAAAAAAGCTAAATATACATGCAGGATATCAGTGTAAGTCCACAGGTGCAAGTGCAGAAAAGCAATGAAATCCAGAAATATGCAACTATACGACAAGACTAACATAAGCGTAAGTTCTGTTTTAAGCTCAAAGAATTAGCTCTATGTTCACTTACTTTTCTTTCCACTCCCAAACTCTTTTAGTGAACTCCTCTCGACCAAGTTCAGCCCTTTTGATGCCTTCAGATGCAAGCATTTTTTCCACAACCAACTGAAATTTAGTACCATAGATTTAAACTATTTTTCAGAAAACCAGATAAGCCAAAACAAGTCATACAATTATATGCAACAATCTAAAACCAGTAATTCATGTTGAACTCAAGGAATTGCAGGGAAGTAACTTTGTCTTTGTAAAGAAATATAGTATATCATAGATTTAAACACCAATTATCAGAGAAAACCATAATAAAGAAAAATGATAAGCCAAAACAAGTCATACAATATAAGCAATAATCTATAACTAGTAACTCATATTTAAACTCTAGGAAGTGCAAGTAAGCTCATAATAAGCTAAGTGAATATATATGTGTGAATCAAGATTTCAAATATCATTTTAGTATCGGCACCGATCCTTGAGCAAACCGAAATGTCCTCATTAGTGTACCAGATGTCAGTACACCCCTTTGCCAACAAGTATGGGTCTGGCTAGGGGAGGAGAGAGAACTGAAAGAGAGAAAGAAAAGGGCAGGAGGAGAGAGAGGAGAAGATAAAGAAGGAGATGGTGACAAAGGAGTTGAGGAGGTAGGCAAAGAGGGAGGAGGAAGACGAGGAGGTGGCACACACCAGCAGAAAGAAAGGAGGTAACGAATCTAACTGACAGGAGAAGGTGGTCACAATGCACACTAATAGGAGGAGATGGAAAGGCAATAGGGTGGAACAGTTGGAAGAGAGAAAGACAGAGAGTGATAGACTGAAAGAGCAAAAGAAAAGAAGAAAAGAAAAAAAAAATGCACTTGTATGTCATAGAGAAAAATACTGATGTCAAACAGAAGGTTGATACCGAACTACTGATTAGCTTACCACTCAGTAAGCCAAATATAGTTAGCTTATAAAGCGGTACATCGCATACCAAACCAAACCGAATGAAATCATCTAGTCCATGTCCTGGTTGATTATTGAACCAACAAGCATCGAATTGTGCCACTAATACCTGAGTATTTTAAAACTTGGTGTAATTAATCACTAAAATGAATCAAACTCCAGAGGAGACAAAGTGTTATGCAAGATCAATGAAATAAAATTGGTTATTAAAGCAAACTATCAGCTAAGCACATTGCAAGTCATACTGCTTATGCTTGAGGCCTGGAGCCATTTTGTTTAGAAAGAACACACCTGAGTTGCAATACCAGCATGATCGGTGCCTGGAATCCAAAGAGTAGGCCTTCCCTTCATACGGTTGTATCTGACCATTATGTCCTAGTCAAAGAATACAACATCTTTAGGATCAAACTTCGACTGAAAATCTTTCATTGCAGACTGAAGCAATGATAAAAATGTCCATACTATGTTCATTCACTATCCACGCAGCGATTTGCAATTAAAAATACCAAAGCAAATTGTACTAAATCAAATGAATCATTAAAACAACAAAATAAGTTCATCAAATTTCACTCACAAAAGAACTAAAAAGATGTATTTAGTAAAATAAAATTGCTGGATGTCATACCAATACATGCCAAATACAGAAAGGTATCAATGTTGCGCAGCAAGGGCAGACATGACCACATAAATTGCATTATCAGTATATCCATGCTTTAAAACTTAAGATTGTAATTGTTTCAAACTTAAAAAATCAACGTGTTCATGCAAACATAATGTTATTGCAACATTAACAACTCGTAACTCAAGGCCTTACATACCTGCTTATTGCTTTTCACATTGTTTGCACCAGGTTTGTCATTCTATTAAGAGAGTAAATAGAATGAAAAATAGTTTTGTGTCTGTAAAGAGCTCGAGCATCCAACAACTCTACGCAATGTTTGTGTCAATATTCTGACACAAGAAAACTAGCTCTGTTTTTAATATATTATAAAATTACTATGCTTTGTTCTTTTTTGTATCTTGGCTTTAGTCTTGCTCTATGACTCAACAATCTTTTGTAATGTTTTATCATGTTCTGTAATCTTCATTTTATTTGGATTTTAATCTTATGTCAAGTAACAGAAAAAATATTCTGAATTTAAAATCAGTCCTATACATATTCTTAATAAATTACCACTCCACATTGTGCAAGTTTTTAAAACTATAAGGATCATGCATTTTGTATTCATCTTACTTTTATTACATCATATTGCAATTACCAATCATTTATTTAACTTTATGGATAATTGATGTACAAAATCCAAGCTTTTATTTGTATCTAGTAGTACATTTTATAGTAGGCTCAATCCTGAGCTTAGTTTAGCTTATTGTTTTCTTCATCTAAACTTACATTATCTCATTTATATTTTATATGCCCCACCTAAGTTTAAATTGTGGCTCAGCCCCTGCTTATTTGTATCTAATGCAAGCTGGTGGCAGGTTAGCCCTTAAAACTTAAAATTACCATAAAAGGTGCTTGCCTCGGACTACCATGAAATGCATCAGATCTATGCATTCTTAACCTCACATGCAGATAGGACATTGTAAATAACACTCTGTTGGTGGATCAACTTCAAAGTTCAAATATGTACAAAAATTTGTTCCACCTAAAACAAGTTTAGATCTCTGGTCTAATTGACCTTATTCTAGAATGAGTATTGATTCTTATAAATGTTGATTGGTTCTGACTTCAGTCTTTAGACAAATTGGAGATTGTCATCTTTTTTATGTCCCATGATGGCAACCCAATGTACACGAAAGTTTCACGACTGATATAGCAGTAAGAATGGGAGGATGGTACAGAGAGCTTGATATGTGAACTAATAAGAAAAATTAAAACAAACTGACATGACTACAAATAAGTATGTCTTTTGTGGCATGTTATTAAGAATAGACAAAGGATCCTCAACACAAACATATTATCAGAGAGGTTCCTTGATTTATAAGCCACCGTATTTGAACATGAGAAATGCACATGAAACACATGAAAATAGCAAGAAAAACCTCCAAGAAATATATATATTTCCTCGAGACAGAAATAAAACAAGAAGTCCCAAAGTAGCAAAAGTGCAAAACCATCATGGCTAACAAATAAATTAGCAGGAATAAAAAACTGATTAATTTATAAAGTGCTCCACCTATTGTTTCTAACCTCAAGAGTCACAAACATTGCATGCCCCATATGTAGTGATCCAGTAACATTTGGGGGTGGCATCGGAATGACAAAAGGGTCTGCACCCCGATCAAAGCTAGGCTTGAAGTAACCTTGGGCTTCCCACCTAAGAATAACACGCCAAGTCATGTAAGAGAATAATTGTTAATGAATAGATATAACAACATGCAGCATCTAATTAACTATGCATAAAAACCTACATAATTTGAATTTTGAACAATAAATAAAGTCCAAGTATGTCTTCTATCAGCAAATAGTCAACTTTGGATTGTAATAAAAGGAATCTAGAAGATGATATAGTTAAAGGCCATAATTATCTAATATTTCATTAAAATAGCACAAGAATCCAATTCATCAAGGTATACAATTCAGCAAAGAGAAAAAAATATGAGACATGGAAATACTTGAGTCAAATATAATTAGTCCTAGTTATTATATGATACTTCTATCGTAATGGTCGAGTTATGATATATTAGAAGACAAGGCTGTAAAAGGATTAAAAATTTTGGAATGACAATATTAGATTTATCTGACTCCAAGTAAATATTAGAGCTATGATGAAAACTATGATGGAATTCAAGTCTGGTGTGTGTGGGTAGCATTCTGACATGGCAGTAGTGGTGGTAGACATGAGTCCCAGGAACCGCACCACTGCCAACTTTGATTCTGTCAACTTAATTACTTTGCCATTTTAATTAATCAGATATCTTCAATCATGTGATCACCTATACAAACAAATGGACTTGCGCAAGCACACAAAAACACAAGGAAATACATAGTTCTTATATACCAACGGATACTATAGCACCTTTGAATATGTCATATTAATAAAAGTATTTCTAGGTAGATCCAAGACATATACAGTTAAGTAAGGTTTATAATTTCGTATCGTACCGGAGTATCGAGCTCAGCTCGATACGGTACGATATAAGTATACCGAGCAGTACGTTTCGGTGTACCGCTCGATGTGTGTGTGTGTGTGTGTGTGTGTATATATATATACATATATATATATATATATACACATATATATATATATACACATATATATATATATACACATATATATATATATACACATATATATATATATACACATATATATATATATACACATATATATATATATACACATATATATATATATACACATATATATATATACACATATATATATATAAAGTGAAAAAAAAAAAAACAAGCGACTGCCTCGTCGCCCTTTTTTGCGCGAGGTTTAGGAAACCTTGGTTTCTTCTCCCCACGCAGGTAGAAAAACAAGACAACGTCACCCTTTTTTTTACTTATATATATATATATATATATATATATATATATATATATATATATATAAAAGTTAAAAAAAGATGACATCGCCTCGGTTTTCTGCCCACGTGGGGAAAAGGTTTCCTTCTCCCCGCGCAAAAAAGGGCGACGAGGCGACGTCGCCGCCTTGTTTCTTATGCCTGCGTGGGGAGAAGCAACGTCGCCTCGACAACGTCGGTTTCTTCTCCCCGCGACGTCGCCGAGGCCTCGTCGCCTCAGATGAGAAGGAAGAGCGGCGTCGGATCTCTAAGTTTTCCCTCTTCTTTCTTCTCCCTCAGCTAATACCATCCGGTAGCGGGTTAGGGTGGTAATGGGGCAAAAATAGCCCCAATCGATGGTACCGCCCGATAGCGGGCAATCCGCGTACCAATCTGCAGGCGGAATGGTATGTACTGCCCAGTATGAGCAGTATTATTCGAAAATTAAAATCCTTGCAGTTAAGAGCATGCATATGTTACTTGTTCACTATGTATGAGAAGCATAACATATTTACGGATAACCATGCAGTAGGTTTTCCCTTATTATGGCAAACATGAAGTAAACCAACCAATTTCCTAAATCTAGAATTGTGAAAGGATGCAGGCATTTCTAGGTAAGATCCAAGACATGCAGTTAAGAGTAAGCATATGCCACTTACTGCTTAGGAATAATAGCTAATAAATACCTTTAATTACCAAGAAGGTTTTATTCCTAAGGGGGAAGTCTGGGTTCCCAATTGTGAACAATAACGCAACACTAAGATGCTTCACTTTTTCATTTCCTTCTCTTTATGCCCCTTTAAACATTCTTGTAATCTAGTTTCTGCCTGATTCGTGTATTTCACATTTATTTCACATTGTGCACATTTATTGTATTAGAATCCTTTAACACTGAAAATGTACATCTTCCAAAACCCAATAACCTGTTTCTTTGTTGTATCCCACAACAAAAAGGCACCTTGAAATGAATGGTAGAAAAAGAATTTTCGATATATTTTCTGAAAACTAGTTGTGACCTAGCAGATCTTGACGTCCACCGAAAGTGGAAATACCTCGAGCTGAAGAAGTAAGCGGTAACAACATATCAAGAATTACCAACTATATATCCGTTCCTCTGAAGCAAAATCAAACGACTTTGCGATTTCCGGTGAGGTGAAAACCTCGTTCTCCGACGCCATTACTGAAAAACAAAAAAAAAATAATGAACCAAAAAAGCGACGAAAGGGATAAATTGCCACCACGCTGTAGTAAACCACATGCCTGAGAAGAACTTGCGATTGGGACGGCATGGGTTCAACCGGAAAGGCCTGGCTCCGAACCGGCGGGTGGAAGGGGCGAAGCGGATGGGATTCAGAAGGCAAACGGAACGACACGATAGCAGAGATGGAGTGGGGAGCGCCATCAGGCGACGCAGAAAGGATCGACCCGAGCGGAGGATAATAAAATATTATTTATAAAACCCTAATAAGGTGAGGGTTTATTTCGGTGGTGAATATCCCCTGTCTGTTTTCAATCAGGCAACAAACAAATGCTCTCAAGAAGCTCGTGGGTCCCGCTACGTAAAAGTTTCCATCTCTGCGGTCGGAAATGGCTGCTAGTCTGCGTTTCCTGCCTCGGCGGCGACAGGAAAACCCTACTTTTGTTTGGGCGTCGGATAACGTTGGGGAGCGGAAGGTTTGCGGTGGCGGAGGGACTCCTCAATATCGGAGTCGTAACGGACCGCTACGGTGCTCGCGAATCGTGTGCCTATATATATATATATATATATATATATGTATGTATGTTGCATAGATTTCATCAAAGAATTTAGCTAGAAGATCTAATCATTAATACATATCCTCATAAATAGTCTATAGTAAGTATTATGAACAGATAAGACATTGGTGCGATCTATCCTTACAGTTAGAAAATCTTTTTGTTTCATAAGAATTCTTAATTTGTCAAATAAAGAAAGTCTAATTTAGGAAGAGATGAAAATATCTTTTTTTTATAAATAAAATGATAATAATAAAGATAAAGCGAAGAATAATAATATTAATAACAAGTTAAAGTCTTCCACGAACAATAATATAAATTGAAAGATGATCAAGTATTATAGGTATGACAAGTTAGACCATATAAAAAAATTATTGTGTTATGATTAAAAAAATTATAAATAAAAAAAGATTGTTCCACTAATAAAGATTGAGGTAAATATTTTATGACTAAAACTAGTGTAGTGGAATCTATAATATCCATTAATTTTGAATATTATTAGATAATTGATTCATGATGCGATCATCATCTCACGGTATTGAATTCAACAATCTTCGTCAATATGAAAGTATAATGTAATTATCATGGTAGATAATATTATTTGGAGAAGGAAGACATTGTCACAATCTCAAATAAAGATAATGGTCCTATTACATTAAAAAAAAAATTCTGTTGTAAATGCAATTGATGTTAGAAATTATATTATTTTTATTATAATGAAGCCTGTTCGCAACATAAAAGAATTAAATTATAATCAAACTCTTATGTTGATAGGATGTATTAAACTGGCATGCTACAATTTGTCAAGTTTTTTTAATTAAAAATTATAATGCAAAAAAAATAGTTAATGATATTCCTAATCTTAGGATTTTTAGTAGTAATAAAGTTTGTAAATGTTATTGATACAGCAAAGCACACAAGCAATTTTAAAAAAAAAAAAATTTAGAGTTCAAGTTAACAATTAAAGGTGTTATTGAAAGAAAAAATAAAATACTAAAAAGGCTATACACCGATAATAACAAGAAATTCACTTTTGATAGATTCTTTTCTTTTTTAAAATGCATAACATCAAAAGAGAACTCGTACATGCAAATATACTACAACAAAACGTGTGTAATAAAATGAAAGATTTGATATCTCATAAAGATTTATAAGTGTTAACTTCATAAAAAGAATTTAATAAAAATCTTATAAGTAGAATATATAGTACGTGCAGCTTATGTTATTAATCAAACTTCACTTAGTCCAATAAGCTCATGTTTGATAAAAAAAAATAAATATTAAATAATTTAGAGTATTTGATTCTCTATGCTATATTCATATATTAGACTAAAAGATAAGTTTGATGCTAAGGCTAAGAAATGTATATTCATTCCCCGTGATAAAGGGAAGAAATGTTAAAAATGCATAGATCCATATTTATATAGGTATGTGGTATCTCGAGATATTATATTTGATATAGTTTTTTTATTATCTTCTACTAGTAGTTTCTTTTAAAGATATTAATTATAATAGTGAAAGTGACGTATATTCAAAACATATTATTGAGTTTCTTTTGTCATTAATGCTCTCATGGATTTGAATTTTAGCTGTGTCTTTTCTCATATATATATCTATTCTTATTGTTTTTTTATCACGAGAAAAGTGATAGAGAGAGTAATAATATTCATGAAAAAAAATTCCACTTTGAGAAGATAAAAAATAATAATTATCAAACCAAAATGTTACAAAAATGAAGACAATAGAGGCATATATCATTGTTTTTTTTTTTTTTAAACAATTGATCATCTTAAATCTACTTATTTTGATGAAGCCAAATATGTTAGGAGTGAGAGGATATCATAGATAAAGAAATAAAGACTTCATAAAAATAAAACTTGGTATCTTGTGCTAAAGCATATAAATGTAAATATAATTATTTACAAATGGGTCTACAAGGTGAAACAAAAGTCAAATGAAAATATAGATCATAAGACTTGTTGGAAGTATATATTTTTTAATTTTAAAAAAGTTTATGAGGAAACTTTTAGCTATATGGTCAAGATGACATCTGTTAAGATGGTAATTGCTCTAGCAACTAATTTTAGATGAAAGCTTTAGCAACTTGATGTATATAATGCCTACCTATATGGTGAAATTAAAAATAATATTTATATGGAACAATCACTAGAGTAAACTTTTATTTTGAAACCAAATGAGTCAAGGCAAGCTTCAAAAATATGGTATGAAAAAAATGCTTAATACGTATATTTTTATAATTATTTTGCTTCTCATTCATATCATAGCTTATTTATTAAAAAATAATGAAGCCCATATGTTATTGTTCTTGTATATGTGGATGATATGATAATCATTGGAAATGATGAAATAGAAATTTTAAAGTTTCATAGTAATATTTTTCTCCGATTTGAAATAAAAGTCTCGTGGGAGCTTAATATTTTTCTTTGTCTAGAGTTGTCTTAGTCTAGAGTTGATGAATATACAAGAAAGTATATTTATCTCCCAAATAAGCTATAGAAAGAAAATTATTAAAAAGTTTGGGATTAACAAAAGTAAAAATATTTCTACTCCACACGATGCAAATATAAAAGCTAAGTTATAATGATGATAATATTTTTTTTTGACTCTCGATCTTTTTTTTTATTGGTAGTCTCATACATGGTTCACCTTATTAGTCTATACTAGTGTTTCGATCGATCGTCGATATGATATGTACAGATATACTAACATATGATATAATGAGGTGTATTGATATACTAGTATATACTATCCATATCAATTCCTTATCGAATCGATGCATACCATCCATAGGAAACGGTTCATCTTAATATGATGAACATTGGTCTCATCTATTTAATAATTATAAAATTAAATATTATATTTTTAATTAGTTTTGTAAGTCGTTTTATATGATCTCTAAGGAAGTACATCTTAATGCAGTAAAGATAATTTTAAAATATGTGAATTCAATTTTTGATTTATGATTATTCTATAAGAAGGGCATTCATATTAAAATATTGAAATATATGGTTATGAATATGCTAATCTAGGAGATAATTTGGATAATCGTAGACCCACTTTTAGCTATGTCTTTTTATATAGTACTGCTGGTATCTTATGGTATAGTAAAAAATAACAATCGATCTTTCTTTCTAATCGAAGTAGAATAAAGAACTTTCTTACTATTGTCCTGCGCAGCGTCGCACCCGAGCAGCATTATCCTTGCCTTCACGGGGTGGAGATGTACTCGAGCGGCACCATTCCACTCTTTGCAAGGCGGCATTGTACCCGAGTGATGTCGTCCCAACTTTTGTGGGGTGGTGTCGTACCCGAGCGATGCCACCGTCATACTTGAGCGGCGTCGTACCCAAGCAACACCATCCCAACTTTTGTGGGGCGACATTGTATTGATGTGATCCGCCACATCGACTTCGAAGCTTTTCATTGGCGCCGATGTGGTTATGGAGCTACCTGAGGGTATGTTACCAAATTGTACCCTATCACAGTAAATATTTTTCTACACACACAATCTCGAGAAGCGCATCTCATTTCCATTATTTTCAAATCGTAAACCCCTTTTAGTACTTGAAAGACTCTCAATCATCTATTTTTTTTCTTTCTTTTTTATATCAATCAATTTATAAGGTGAATTGGCTCAGTTATAATTTTTTACACTAGGATATAGTTTTTTTAATAATATAAAAATACTGTAATGTAGTAACAAAATTACTATTTTACAGTGTTTTTATACTACATTACAATAATTTTCTATTACTGTTAAAAAATAAAAATATTGTGTTATAGTATTTTTATATTATGTTATAATAATTTTCTAGTATTATTGAAAACATCATAAAGTATTGTAAAAAAAATACTATAAACAAAATTTGTATAAAAATAGTTTTTATAATATTATAATATTTTTTGACATTATTGAAAACATTATAACATAATATAAAAATAACTATGACCGGAGTAGTTTTGTGTGTGTATGTGATTTTGTCACCTCTTTTAATCTTTTGGCTTGGTATGAGTATGGCATATATTTTTAATTTTTGAGTGGATATGAATAATGATATACCCCATTTTCTCACAAATTTTCTTAGGCTTATATATATATATATAATAATAATAATAATAATAATAATAATAATAATAAATAGCTTTCTATAATAATAATGATTTTCTATAATAATAGCTTTTACATCTTGTTATACGTTATTTTTGTAAGATCACGGTGAAAAAGAATTAAGGAAAAAAAGCAAAAGAAAGTATGTAAAATAACTGATAATAATAATAATAAGATATTTATTTCTAGGTGGAACCGTTGTTTGTTGTGCTTGTCGGCGTCTTTGAGAGTTGAGAGCCCACGTCAGCTTTCTGTAATATCGCATTCCCGGCAACTTGCAACCTTTTGCCCCTTTTGCGCATAACCTAAATTTGGTCAGAATCCTCCTCCGCCTCCTGGTCTTCAATCGAATTGGTCCGAATCCGAACGTCGAAATCGATCGAAATATCTCACCTTTGTCGTCTTCATGCTTCCTCTCGATCCATCATGGATCTGGACACGCTATCCCCACCTGGCCCCTCCTCCTCCTCCTCTTTCTCCGCGGCTGCTGCCGGCCGCCTCTGCCCCTGCGCCTGCCCCTTCTGCTGCCGACCTTCCTCCCCCTCCTGGCGACGCTCCATGAAGCGCCGGCTCGACCCCGACGCGGCCGATCACGGCCCCGCCCGGGTGGAGGTCGAGGACGAGGTGGCTGCCCTCCGAGAGGCCGTGGCCAGCCAACAGGAGACAATCCAGGAGCTCTGCGCGGAGCTCGACGAAGAGCGAAACGCCGCCTGCTCGGCCGCGAGCGAGGCCATGTCGATGATCCTCCGTCTCCAGCGCGAGAAGGCCGAAGCGCAAATGGAGGCCCGGCAGTTCAAACGCTTTGCCGAGGAGAAGATGGACCACGACCAGCAGGAGCTGATCGCGCTCGAGGACCTCCTCTTCAAGCGCGAGGAGGCCGTCCAGTCTCTCACCTTCCAGATTCAGGCCTATAGGCACCGCCTTCTGGGCTACGGTTTCGACCCTGGCGCAGTCGACGTTGCCCCCTCTGGTGGCTCTGTGAACGACGAGCCCGAGACCCCTCAGTCCAACGAGAGTCCCACTTTTGAATACACTCCTTTGAAGTGCACCTTAACCAATGGTGTCGAACGCGGAGAGGATTATCTCGATGAGGCTGCTGATCTTGAAAAATATGCGTTCGGTGAAACGCCACATGGCAGAGAGGACCTCGAGAATTTGGAGCAGCGGATTTGTCAGCTTGAGGCATTGCCGGACACCAGCAGCATGCTGGAGAAGGGCATCATCCAGGAGCCACCGGGATCATCGAGCCATTTCAGGCGATCATCCACCCATAGCTGTGACTCAGTTATGGGCATGACTTCACAAGAACCAATGAAAGAGGGAGAATTCCCTGCCTCGATGGACAGGCCATTGGACGACAGTGATGACACTGATGACATGAGCGATAGGGTGTACACAATTGATTCAGTTCATGGGGTTCCAATGGTCCATTCCTCTGAGGATGGCATGGAGAAGGGGAAGAGAGGGGAAATAGATGGAGGGGCAGAAGGTGGGAGTCCAGATATAACGAATCTGTACACGAGGTTGCAGGCGCTTGAGGCAGACAGAGAGTCGATGAGGCAGGCTATAATGTCGATGCAAACTGAGAAGGCACAATTGTTGTTGCTCAGACATATAGCACAGCAGCTGCATAAGGAAGTCTCTCCTGAGAGGAGAATCACCAAAAAGAAATCTTCAATTACAAATTTCTCTATTGTTTCCATGCTTAAGGTACTCTTCTTTTAAATTGTTCAATCAAATTAATCTTAGTTGTTGGGGATTTGTAACATATTACTCAGGCATCTGCTATCACATTGGAAGATTAGTTGTTACATCTTCTTGAATATCTAGTCCAACATTTGAAATTTATGGTGATAATGATAACTTAAAGCATTAGAATTGTCATCATCGGGTCTGATAGGATAATCGATTCATTAAATTTATTGAGTCTTAATTACTAACTCAAGATGCTTAAGTCCAAGGTAACAGTGTCTATCATGCTCTTATAATTTGATTTAATTTTTCTCCCACTTAAAATGTGAGATCAAATTATGCATGTTACAAAAATAATGTAGCAAAGACAATGAAATCTAAACAATTTTATTAGATGCAAATATGTTATATCATGGATAATATGAAAAAAAAAACCACACATTATCTTTAAATTTTATTTGTAAAAGAAAAAAAAATTGTAACTTCCTCATAGTAAAAATAAAAAATAAAATTGATGTAGATTAATATGTCAATTTTTTATGTTACTGACAAATTTGTTCCGTAATTCTTTAATACTTAGCTTGTTTGTATATGGTGTCAAATGGCATTGACCAACAATTTGTCAACAAGCTCCAAGATAGTGGTGAAGCTTGAGTTCTATCATGTAATAATTTCTTTGATGTTTATGCCTGGTCCAATCTGCTCTTCTGTACTTATACTAATTTACTTGGTAATAAATCAACACTTTTTCTGTGAAAGAGATGGTGATTTTCTTATCCTTTTCAGATGGCTGATCAATTGTTTAGGAGAGTTCATACTTCAATTTGAATTGTGCATCCAACTCTTCAAGGACCATGGCCTAATTCTTGAATTGGTTAGACAACACGAGAACAAGGACTACCATACATCAAGTAGAAAAAATGATGATGCATCACATGTTTTTCTTTTTGTGGAGATGCCATTGATCTTCATTGTTTGTAGTGTATTAATCAACAATGTTATGTTGGTGACCTATTCCTTCAAATTTGTAGAATTTGATTTCAGTGTCAACTTTTGAGTCAATGTTGGAGAAATTTGTCTTTTCAAATGAAAGAGATTTTTATTGGAACTTGGAAAAAAAAGGTTTAAAGTTTAATGGATAGGTCAGAAGAAGATTTCTTTAGACATTTTGTGAGTGGTTCTCAGATGAGCTTCAATTTTAGTGCTTAATAGTTGACTCAGTACTTGATTAATTTTATAATAGCTCCTTTGGCTTTCATGGGATAACATTTAATGATGATGAAATTACATAGATCAAAAGCAAGAGAACAAACAAAATTGTTTCGGCATCATTTTTTTTACTTATTTCACTTCCATTTTTCTTGTCTTGTTTAGGTTTTGAAAACAAAAAACATGCGTCATATTATTAGTGAGTTAAGGTCCAAAATAAAAGTTGTTGGCCTTGATGAAAATAGAGAAAAAGAAGGCACATCTAAATCAATAGTTTTAGCTCCAATGGTTAGAGACAATGGATTGCCTAGTTCAGTTTATGATGCCAGAGTGGTATAATTCAGGCATTGGCTTAATTTACTAGAGGACTTTAAACAGTGATATCTGATCAATCAACTTAATTGGATGAGCATGTATTCTGGGGAAATCTGACCTGTGTTTTTGGTGTGATCAGATTCTAAAAAAAGCCTAATTTGCAATTGTAGTACTCTGACCTTTGACGAAGCTGCCACCCTTGACAAAGGCTTAGCTGTTGATTACATTCAATAAATGCAATGACCCAACCCCATAAGTTATATCTGGTGATAACCTCAACAGTGGTGAAGGGTAGTAACAAGAGGTTCATTCTGTTTACATTATCAGCAGAGTCTATGGGGCTTCAGTTCTTTTAGTTAGAATTTATTTTCATAGTCTGAGCCAAAAAAATGTATATATTTGTGCGTATAAGAATAGATTAAAAAAATAAATGAGAAACCCTATTGTGCATCCTTCTTCAACACATGGTACGATTTTGAACTGTAGATTTGCTTTGTTTTTTTTATTCTGAAATTAGTATTATGCGTGTCAGGGTAAATTGGTATTGTCTTTATCTCACCCATGTATAAGTAAGTAGTTTTTCATGTAGCAAGTTTCTTTGATTAATTTTCTTAATAAATGGTTTTTTGTGGATAAATAATAACTCTCCTAAGATGTATGGCATGCTAAGGTACATGTACTGTGCATCATAATGAATTTCAAATACATTTTAAATTTTAAACCAAAGAAATATATTTATTCCAGCGAAAATAGTTGCTTGAGTTTCTCTGAATTTACTAGATTTGATGTCTTTTTAGCTAGTTTTACAAGTTGAACAATCTCAAATGAGTGTTGATATGGGGATGTTTACCAATTCTAGTACATTATGAACTCAGTGAGGAACTTTTTCTGGCTTACTTTAATTCCACCAGGACTTAGATTACATAACTTTCATCAGTTGGCTTCTCTTTTAGAAAAACTAGTAAGGTACTAAAGTTCCACTGAGATTGAGACTGAAATTGGCGAATGCTAGAAACTCTTCGTTTTAATTCAAACAGACAAACAAAGATCCAGTTAGTTTCAATCAAAGAGTCTAAAGGGACAAGGTCCTAGGTGTGCTTGATTGTCTGATGGTATCTCATTTAGAAAATTTCTGCCGGTAGAAGTACTCAAAATTATGAAAACTATTGTTGTGTTGGCAGTGTAATTGAAAATCCTGTCTCTAAATTTTAATTCCATTTTTTCTGTTAGAAAACACAAAACAAACACTACACTACCAAATGGGAGGATACATGTTCAGTGATACAAAAGGACCCTACCCTTGGGATATACATTCCAGTGATTCTTTAGCTTAGCGAGTTGGATGCTAGAAGTTCATGATCCATGACAACTCCATGTGGTCATAACTTAGGTCTTTGAAGATGTGCAAATGAAAGGCTAGAACTTTCAACTTAATGTTTTGTGTACTTCACTTCTTTACTAATTGTTCTTTTTTTCTTGACGCAATCTCTATTGTTGGCTTGCTCAACCTTTCAAATATCATTGTCATGATCTGGTGAAGTTCTAATATTTTGCCGATCTCTATTGGATTCTTCAAATCTTGAAGACCCACTGTTCGCGGAAGACATAAAACTGTAATTTGTGAAAGTTATTTTTGCACACATCTTGATATATACTGCATATTTGCTTGAAAGCTCCATTGTTATAGTTCAAGAGTCATAATTCCTTGTTCTATAGTATCGTTGCCTTGAAGTTAAAAGGTTCTTGTTGTCTTGCCTTTTTCAGTGGATAATGTCATTTATTGTCTGGAGAAAGAAAGCGTCACGAATTAAGTATGTGTATGTTCTGTTTTTTTTTTCTATTTTATTTTACATTTTTGTTTATCATCTTATGAGGATGCTATAATATTAAATGTTTGTTAGGTACACATTTGGGTCATCAAATAACGTCGGGTTGCTGCTGCTTCTGGACAATTCACCTCGAATTAGTAACTGGAGTTGTATCACTAGAACACAAGGATGATCCCAGCTATGTTGTTCCACTAGTTTCTGATGAAAGCAGATAAGATTGATGTTAGCGTGTTGTTGGTTGATCATACTTTTGTGTTTGGAAGTGCTTTTTTGTTGTGGGGATCACATTTGGTCCCTCCTCCGATTTGCTTGGTTTTCATATTGCCTTATGTAATTGCTTTCCAAGCTTGAGGGTGTCCATGTGGTTTACAAGTAAACCATGGTCTTGTATAGTTAGATGTGCTATTGATTCTTGAGATTGATCTTGTAAAAAGTTTCTTGGTTTGTATCCAAGGCAAAATTGGAACAGGTGTTCCAGTTACACTTTTTGAGTGTGATTTCTCTACCTTCACCTCATTTATGTATGTGGAATGTTGTACCTTGTTGGTGGTTCACCATTTGATTGTGAATAAGATAAGAAAATGCCTCGGGTTGGAGTAGCTGTGGATTTTTATTCACCATCTTGTGCTTGTAGTTGCAGCTTGTCTCAATTTCTGGATTTGGTTGTTGATGTTTGTTCCCTAATGAGGATTGTTCTTTCTTTCTCTCTCTCTCTCTTCACGATTACAAAATACTGCTGCTTGTTATTGTTTCTATTTTGTGCTAGGTTGTTTTATGTGGAGATTTTGTGACATGTTGGATTCAAAGAATGGTGTTCATGTTAATTTCAACGTCTCAGCTGTTTAGGATAAGCCATATGAATCTTTTCTTGTTATTAATCCAAAGTAATATTCTTATTTAAATTAAGAATATTTAAATCTTTATCTATAATGTTTTTCTTAGCATTTTTGAATTGCAAATCGTCTGTGAAATAGCGATTTTTTGTAAGGGTGAAATTGATTCTCATAACATCACGAGGCGGTTTGCAGTGGAACAACACATGTTGTTATGGTTTTATGTCTTCATATTTGAAATGAATATTTTATTTAATCACTAATAAATTTTCATCTATTTGATCACTAATAATAATTAAGCTTAACAATTTTCATCAATATGATTCATGATAATTTTCTTGATTTATGACTTAACACCATATAACTTAACACTATTTAACTTATCTTAGTTTACAAATACTCATCCACACCACCAGTTCTAAAATGATTCATAAGGATGAATTCCTCATTTGTGCTGATTACAAGCAAAATAGGTTTGGTGAGACTCCCCATCACTAAGCATTGGTTAATGTAGTTTTGGAATGATAAGGCTCCCCATCACCACTTTCTTATCCTTTTAACTATTTTGGTACATCCATTCGTTTTCTAGTTTTTCTTGTTCATTTAGATTAACAAAAAAAAAAAAAACTTATTTGAAGGCATATGTAATATTTACACCTTTCATAAAATATGAAATCTGGATATCCAATCTTAGATATAAAATTAGATGTTGATTTATAGATCATGATTACTGAAAATATGTTATCTTGCAATGTAGATCGTAGAAGGCAAATTTCTACGTCTCAAGAGATAAATATAAAAATAATATTTCAGTTAATTATTGGCTCTAGAGAATAAACATGACCAGTAGCAAGTTACAATTTAGGACAGTTATAGTGACAACAAGAGACTTCCATCCAACAAGAGAAACCATGCTTTAAGAGTTCTTACAATTGGAAATCTCCAACAAATTGGATATATTCAAATATGTCGTTTGAATTTGATCATACATTGCAATTCTTGGGGCACCAATGCTCTCAAAAAATCGGTATGGAATTCAAAACTATTACAATAACTGTATGAATGATAGTAACAAAAAAAAGAATATGAACCTCACCGACTACCTCATTATCCAATCTTCAAAGCCTCCCTAAAACCAATACCGAAACTTGCATGCACTCCTTTCTTGCCAAAACCAGTGTTCCCTTTTTGCATCATAGCTACAAATTCATTGTAATCTATGCGTCCGTCCTGCCAAAAGGAGAAAAAGATTCAAGAAACAAGAAAATTGCTTCTCTTATTGTAATTTCGGAACTAAATTAGAAACATATGTCGGAAAAATAAAACTTACATTATCTTGATCCACGTCTCTGATCATATCCTCCAGGCGCACATCTTCTATGCCAAACTCCTGACAAGCCTGCTGCAGTTCGTCTTGAGTTATGTAACCACTCCCATCTTTGTCGAAGTATGAGAAAGCCGCAAATAGATGATCCTCTCTCTCTATCTTGTTTAGATGCAAAGTGGCAGCAATAAACTCGCCATAATCAATGGTTCCGCTGTTATCAACATCTGCCTAAAATTTTCCATTTCCATCCAAGTAGAGGAATAAGCCAACATGGCAGGCAATACAATGCTCACACTGAATGAAATCTTTCACCAAATAATTTGCATGATAGACTAATGATTTTCTTTAGAAAAGAAAGTAAACATTTACAGGGAAAATCAACCTTTTAAAATTTGATTTTCCTCCACAATAAAAGGAGATCATTGTGAATGATATAAGGTTTCTGAACTACTACAGTGTCCCATATAAGCTAATTAACAATGCAAATTATTTGGGCGTTGTGACAGTTGCGATTTCAAAGAATATCATAGATATCATATCATAAACTCTTAGTGGGGGGCTAAAATTTTGCATTTATCACCTGTGCTTAAATATTTTCTATAATTTGTAGGGTTTAATGGACATTCTGTAATAAACATTATTAGTATATATCATATTGGATGAATTGAACACCATTTAGCACTATTAAAGCACAGCCTTGTATAGTTCAAAGATTAAATTACGGTAAGAATAAAATTCTTGATAGTAAGTTTCAGTTAATAGATACACATTATCTAAGCTCTCAGAATTAAGATACCTACCGCCTGCATAAGAGCATAAATTTCTGACTCCTTGAGATTAGCACCAAACTTTTCCAATCCAGCCTTCAATTCTTCATAGGTTATCTGTCCACTGTTGTCTGTATCTATCATCTTAAACATCTCCTTAAGGCCAGCAATTTCATCTTCAGAAAGATGTTCAGCAATAACCTATATAAGGGAGTATTTAAATCAAACAAATAATACAAAAACATATATTTTTACATTTAAATCAGCATAATGGCAAACAAAAAACAAATGATTGTAGTTCCGGATAAAGAGTGCATTTGCACAGAAAGCTACAGGAGAACATAGGAATAAACTATCAAACAAGTAGCACCCAAAACAAAACAGGAAAGAAAAAACATGAGAAATTCGACTATATCACTGAATAATATAGCTATTAGATATATAAAGATAAAAAGACAAGGATGAAGCTTCTACAATGAGGGTCCCTTCTTAACATAAGCCAGATAGCTAAACCACCAGAACATATAAGCCTGCATCGGTTATGGGTGGTCATTCTCACCGCTTAAAGAAGAAAAGATTGCAGCCTGAAGATGAAAAATATGGCTCAACAAATTGTATAAAGGACATGATTATTGAGCAAACTTGTGGTTAACCCAAAACTACTAGCCTTGGGGAATTATATGTACGAATCATCTGAAACAGAAAAATAACAAGTAAAAAACAAAATTGCAACAGTCAACATTCTTTGCCATTGTGATTAAAAGACATGCATGACAACATCTGCATTTAACTAATGATCACAGCCAGCATTATATAAACAGTTTGCAACTTCCAAAGTTGACTAAAAATTTGTTCTGTAGATTTGTTCGTCAATCATTCATTACTTTTGAAGATTATGATTTATAGCTTACTCTGATAGCCATCTTTTTGAGTTTGTTCATTGCAGAAAATTGTTTCAATCGAGAGAGAACAGCAGAATCCAGAGGCTTATCAGGAGCCACTCCATCAATCTGAACCCAAGGATGACCTGAGAGGAAGAAAAAAAATTTAGCAATTTAAATCACCATAGAACTAAACTGTCAAAATTTTCTATCAAGCATAAGATTTTCACAATAGGCAAACTAGCTGACAAGCCCATTCAAGCTTTCCAACTTCTGTATAGAACTGGATGATGATGCTAATTTGAGAGCCAAACTCACAAAGATTAAACAGGTAATCAGGTGGCATTGCTTAATCAGAGTCAGCCTAGGTTAACTTAAGTCACACCTATCAAAACTTAAGTCAAGTGTCTCTTTATCCACTGTTATCGCCAAGGTATTTTCGTGCAATAAGTGAGAGACCATTCTAAAAACAAATCATGAATTTTCATTCTCAGAATTGTTTCAGATATTTCTGGTGAATACCATCTAATTGAAGCATTAGAACTTACATAGAACTTCATGGGCAGTCATCCGCCTCCTGGGGTCCCTAACAAGCATTCTTCTTACAAGATCTTTGGCACTTTCGGATATGCTAGGCCATGGATCTGACTGAAAGTCAAGTGTGCCATGTAAAACCTCCTCAAATATGCCTTGCTCGGTTTCTGTGTGTGATGTAAATTACAGAACATATTAACTGAGGTCATAGATAAATAGATTTTACAGTAAAAGTTAGATATATCAGTATAAACATGCAAATAAACATGGTGATATATACCAATGAACTGTTATAAACTCTAAGCTAACATAAGTGAAGGATAAAATTATCACCAGCCCAAAATGGAGGGACACCACTCAGAAGAATATAAATGATTACCCCTGCACTCCAGACATCTGCCTCTGGACCATACCGTTTTTTCAGAACTTCTGGTGCAACGTAATAAGGGCTACCAACCACATCAGTGAATATTTCTCCTGAAAAAGAGAATCTGACAATTAACAGACCAGACAAAGGATAATTCAAGTCTTGCTTACAAAGGAAGCGAATGATAGATGTAGCTCATGAGATTAGAGGAGAATAAGAAAGAGATTTTTCCTATATGATTCTGTATCTAGCTTTCTACAAGGCATTCCACATTGAAGCACTTCATAGAATAGTTAAAGATATCTAAAGGCTCATACGTAATGATGGTAGGCACAATCTACCATTAGGCTAAAATGGAGTTGGACCACTTCTCTATTCTATTGAATTGTCATTATAGAAGTGTTTTCTAAGAAATGGACTAGTTCAGAAATGTGGCTGGAGATTGTATTCAGATGAAATACACCCTGGTACATCTGGAATCAGGACTTCATTTTTAATGTTAGAATCTAGATGCATGATTGTTGTTTCACAGTTTTGCTAGTGGTGTATCATGGTCTAAAAACTCTAAAGTAACATCTCAAAATATTAGTGTATCACAATCCACACAGATGCTGAAACCAAGTAATCTATGTCTCATTTCTCTGTAACTAGCACAATCTTGCATCTGGACTATGTGATTGATGTCAGATTATAGACACGTGCAACTCTGATCCTTAACCGTAGAAACGAGGATTATACAAAGAACTCTATGATAAATGAGAGGAAAAAGAACAGAAGACAAGGACTATCTATCAAGTTCACTAATTGCTGTTGCTAAGTTATAAATAAGTTCATGCTGATACCACCTCTTTGACATGTGGTCAAGGGCAGAAGGCCTTTCGTGTCTCCATCTGCAATATAGCCAGGTCATAATTTATTTGATGACTCTGGCCTGTGCCCAAGTCATAATTTACAGCATTCAACTTTATTCTCCAATTCAACTTCTCCGTTTCAAACAACACAGCTCATAAATCAGGTTCCTATTAAGTGTCATAACCAATATGGGGCTATAGATGTTGAAGTTAGAGAAATCTTGAGTTATAAAATTTTAAGTGACTTTCTCAAGGAAGAAAAATGGTTGCCAATTGCAAAAAAGTTAGTGGTACAAAATTGCCCATACTGTACTGGGAGGCAAAGAGAAGAAGATGTATATACTAATCTAAAGAATATTTAGACACTATTTTCTCAGCTAGATCCATGGTGTTGCACATCCAATATACTGAATGACAATGATGTTGAGTCAGGTTATAACTTATAAGAGATCACAAAAAGACATGAGATAATTCAAAAGCAAGAATATACACCAAAATAGATGCACATGGAAGAAGAAGAGTACCTGGTTGGAAGAAAATTGACAATCCAAAATCGATAGTCTTAAGACGTGCATCCTCCATTTGGTTAACAAAAAGAAAATTCTCGGGCTTGAGGTCACGATGCATGACTCCCATTGAATGACAGGCTTCCACGACACCCACGATCACCTTTGCAAGCTCTGCTGCCTTTCTTTCAGTGTAATGCCCCTTCTGAATGATCCTATCAAATAACTCACCACCAGCACACAACTCCATGACCACATGAACAGCAACAGCATCTTCGTAGGCCTCCTTGATGGATATTACGTTTGGGTTACCAGACAAATGATGCATTATCTGGATCTCTCTCCTAACATCGTCCACATCCTCCTCAGTTGTCAACTTCCTCTTCAGAATGGATTTGCAAGCATATTCCTTGCCGGTTGCCTTCTCAATGCAGAGATACGTCGTCCCAAACTGTCCCTGCCCCAGCTTGCGACCTAAGCTGTAAACGTCCTTCAAATTTTCGGTTTTGCTCTTCAATACAAATTCAACCTGAAGTCCTGCAACGCTTGAGGCTCTCTTGACATGGTTGGGTTTCGTGGGTTGGTCTGTTGGAGGCCTTTCAGGTGCCGGCTTAGACTCTGCTTCGGGGACTTTGGCTGGCTTCGCCTCGTCATCTTGAATCTTAACCGGTTGGGGCGCGTCGGTATCTGGTTTAGGTGGCGTCGCTTCGGTTCCCTCGCCGGTGGCCTTGCCATTGGAGGTCGGAAGATCATCCTTGTTCGATCGGTTACGCCAAATGGTAGCGGACACTGATTGGAAGAACCCATTCTTCGAGAGGCTCGGCCCAACACATGTATTCCCCATCCGATTCAGCAATCAAAATTCCCAGCGACTCCTCTTCGGCATTTTCTCGAGAAACGCCAGGACGTACTCACGCAAAATGCAATGCTAAATTCCAGACTCCGGACCAATAAAATTTCCAGCTAGAGCTGCAACTCTAAGGGAAATACACATAACAGCCGGATCTCGCGGGCGAACACACGTGCAAAATTCGATTTTTACGTGACGCAATCGAAGAACAAGGAACGAGAACGAAGGGGGATCAAAGAAAGGCGACGCCCTTCGGCAAAAAGCAACGAGACAACGGAACCAGGCGACGAAAGGATGGGGAGAAACTCCAACAAAACCCTAGAAATCCCTCGGCCGGTGGAAATGGGCCTGTTCCTGCACAGAAACCTGCTAATCGCTACAGCACGATTTGGAGGCGATGCCTCGTTGGGCAGGGAGATGCGGAGGAACAGGTGCGCAACGATCAACGAAGCGGTCCGATAACCGGCAGTTCTCCGTCTCATTGATTGGTTCTTCTTGGAGTCCAGAACGAGGACGTCCAATTGAGGAAATTTCTTATTAATTATTATTCCATTTATTAATTTATTAATTCTTTTTTTCTTTTTTATGAAGATATGATATCTCTCTCATCCCCGACACCATCAGTTGCGTTTTCACCGTCCGATTACTTTCGTACTAAAATCACGACCGCAAGCCGAGAGACGACGAATCTCAACCGTTATACTCTTCGAACGCTAACCAACAAGTTACCCTGGTGCTGATTGGACTTATCAGGAAGGCCTTCCGTTGCCTTGTCACGATTGGTTAGAGGGTGCGAGAGCGGGTGGTCGGCGAAGGAGTTCCAACAGAATTTTCCTGGCCGTTTACAGTTGGCCCGTCCCATCTTCGTGCTTCATTGGCCTCCGACGGTGGGTCACGGATGGGCCCCATAATCTTCAGTAATCCCCAGACAGGTAATTATTTTAGAGGCTAAATATATTCTCTGGTGATTTAATGGTGGCAGAAGGATCCACGTTTTAATATACGAGTGGGGTCGAAGGCTGCACGCTGTTCTGGCAGACACTTAGATCACCCTTGAAATGTCGTGCGAAGTATGATCACCCAAGAAAGAGCAACCATCGGAAGACCCCAGTAACCGAGTGGGTCAAGTAAGAAGGTTCACCCGCTAGGTTAAGTCTTAGGGTAAGAATAAGATCTAAGATACGTAGAAAAATACGCCTATTCTGTACGCGTAAACTATACGACGGCGGCGACGTAGAAGCGGTTCCATTACGATACGTTTTCTTTCCTCACTCTCACTATCTCCTTCCCTACCTTTCTCTCTCTCTTTCCATCGCGATTATAGCATTCCCATGATGAATTATACATACATACAAATATCATATACGGTTATTTAAAGTTATTATTCTTCTATATACGCTTCTGGAGCCCTGAAGTCTCATTTTTTGTCGATATGGCTCTGAATCCGATCCTTCTGTGCATATCAGTGCAACATTATAGATGTGGATTTCAAAGTTGATTGCTTGCTATCATTGTCTGACTTCGGTCAATCTGATACGGTGCCACCGTTGTGTTCCTGTTGAATTAGAATTGGGTTCCAAATAAGGATGATTTGGAGATGGAAGATCATATCATGTTACTACTACCTCACACAAAACGTAGGCAGGTGCGGGTGCAATTGTATATGTGCATTGCTACATTCAGATTCTCGATCTATTGCATGCAGTATGGTATGATAAATAGAATGGAAAAGAGTTGGAGGTGTTCTGATGGATGAGATTCTAAATCGTTAGATGTGTTAACAACTAAACATTTACAAGAAAGGTAGCTTAATGCACAAGGCTTTTGACAATGCATGATTTGGAAGGGACAATGTATACGGTTTTGCTACGGCAAGTACTAGAGAAATCGTTTCAGTAACTTGAGCTGAAGAAGAAGGGTTGGGGGAGGATGAGGAGGAAGAAGAAGGAAAGGAGGAGATGTATTGGTCAACTAACGACAGACGAGATAGCTCCCGAGGAGAAGAGACACAAACCCTGAATACAAGCTTTTTATGTGAAAAAAAGAACTGGATCCGAACCACCCATGAAGGGGCAATTCATGTCTCGATTTACGCCTTGACCGATAAATATCGGTCCATCCCAACTGGTCCAGTAGGTTTCGAATTCCTTGATGGATACTGTCAATGCAAGTTCACCAAACTGTAGTGTCTAATGTCTTCGATGACATGATATAAGTTCACCAAATTGTAGTATGAAGGGTGTATAACATATTTGAATGTGTAATATAGTTAATATATTTAACTTTTGTTATCTTCTTTATTGATGTTACGAAGGAATATTTTTTAATTTTTTTGCATAAATTTAATTTGATTATCATATAACAGGATCGAATTTTGCTAAATTTCTTATGTGTAATGGGATTACATCAAGATTATGATCTTTGATCAGAATAATGAACGTAAGATGATTTAATGCACGACTATTATTTGCCATCACCGATGTATTGGTTTGATGAAGCCGCAAAGACCCTAAAAGTTTACAAGTTGTAAGATATGAGAAGTAATCAGATGAGCTTGAATTGTGAGTATGAAACACTCTGTTGACATGAGGTGATGTTTCAGATATTGGAATTGATAGTGTAGGAGGATGGAAGACAACACAAGAGAAAACGAATATAGTTTTAGTTTCCTATTATGTGATTCTCATAATTGAAGACACTCAAATTTTTCTTGAAGAAAATTAAGAGATACTTGTTAAATCTAAGTAGTAAGCTGAATTAATTGAGGGTTCAGATTATATTTTTTTGGATTCAATCGGTTGATTTGATCTTAGATCTTGTGAATATATATGTTTCAAACTTTGTTGCAGAGAGAATAATTGGAAGAGAAAGAAACAGAGAAAGAACAGCACGAGATGAAATGATCAGATCAGATCAGACAGCTCTCTTTCCCTTCGTCAAGTTCATTAAAATGAATAGAATCGGAGGAGCACGAAATGTGGTGCTGCACTCAGGCCTTTGAACGTACATAGTCCAAGTATAGCAAACGTTTTTTACCGTGAAGTGACGTTTCAGGTTTCGGTGCAGAAAGATAGGTAGAGAGAGAGAGATGACTGCTGGAAGAACAACGTGAGAGATGAAAGCATCATCGCAGCTTTCTCTCTCTCTCTCTCCTCAGCATTCGTCGAGCCTCATTTAAATCAATATAATCAAAAGATAGAGCATGGAAGTGACGTTTCAGAGACCGAAAGGAGGGCTGCCAAAAACTTCTCAAGACCGAGAGAGAGAGAGAGAGAGAGAGAGAGCTACACCTACAACAGCATCCTTGAAGCTAGTAGCTTGTGGGCATTGAGTAATGGTGCATGTGACGAAGACACGGAGGGCAAGGTGGTAGGGCACAGGACTGCTCCACCATGAAACTTTTGAACCTTTTTATCGGGAAAAATGAAGCTGTTGGATCCATATGTTTGTGTACAGCATCTTTGTCATTTAAGTAATCGAGCAAGGTAAATAACATAAGTATATATGATGCTTTACTTCATTCATATCATGAAAAGGAATCGCAAATTGATGCCAACAAGTTGTGAACAGCGACGTGAGATGAGAGAGAATAAAAAAATCCAAGTACTGTACTTTGGGCTGAGCCAGGGCGTAGTGGTACTTTAAAGAAGAGAAAGAGAGAAGCAAAATAAAGGTACATGGGTTGGTGGCTAGCCAACTAGCCTTAAATGCACCCTGAGACAGACGTATGTATCACTCTCTCTCTCTCTCTCTCTCTCTCTCTCACTCTCACATACACACACAGAGAGAGATGTATACATCCCTCACACATTTCTTAGACAGACGTATACATCCCTCTCTATCTCTTTCTCTCTCATGCATGCACACGTATACATCCAGCACAAACATATGTGTCCTGAGACAGACGTATCCATTCCTCCCTCTTTCCCACACACACGCACACACTGAAGGCAGAAGTACTCTTTCTCGTACACAGAGACACACAGAGGCAGGTATACGTCCCTCACAAACATATGTATGTATCCTGAGATAGCCACCATCTATATGATTCATATGATGAAACTGTTGTAATCATTAACAGAGTTTCTAAATATGGAAGTTTATATATATATATATATATATCAGTTGAAATTCTAATTATCATCAACAAAAAATATTATGATAATAAGAATATTAAATATATTTTAGATACTATACATATTTTATATTTTTTAACTCGAACTAATTATTGGTAACCGTTATGTAAACTGTAGAATGAATATTAATAGAAGATACTTACCAATATATATATATATATATATATATATATATTAATAGAAGATCTATATATGAAGAAATATATGCATGCGATTAAATTCAAGGAAGTATGTATATATGAAGAATATTAATTTATAAATATAAATATAAATATGTATAATTTGCAAGGGCAAAAAACGTTATTATGAGACTTTGCAAAAATAGGTACGTCAAATCCTGATGCCACAATATCACTATTTATTCCTTGGAATCCACCGGCGTCGTCGTCGTCTACGGTTGGCTTTCAATATAGCAGGCCTGCAACCGCCTGCAACCGCTGCTGCTGCTGCTGATGGCGGTGGAAGTGATATCATCTTGCGTTGAATTCACGGAAGACCAAAAAGAAAGAGGGAGAGATTCGTGGGAGGGAGTGTTCTTGGCGTGTTCCCGGTTGCAGAGCCCTACACATTCTGAAACACTGTTGACTGTGACACTTCATCACCTCACCACATTCCCAGTCACTGTTGATATGACATTTCATCATCTCACCATTCCCGTTCTCTCTCACTCTCTCATGCATATATTAATGAACTTGTCATCATGTATAAACACATCTGTTTACATGTATAGGATTACAGATGTGTCTGTTTACATGTATAAACCCTTTGCTGATATTGAAGCCTTTAGATCTCATCTAATTTATATTTGTTCTTGTAAGTCCTGAAACTTCCTTCTTGATGCTTGGTAGAACACTTTGCTGCATACTTTGTTTTACTTCTTTTTTATGAATATGCTTATATTTACAATCTTTGTTATAAAGAAATTGGAAAGAAGAAAAACTTTTGAGATATATTTTGTAAAAGTCCATCTTGCTTTTCTTTTTATGTAACATGTTTAGTGTGCTCCCAAACAAATTGACACTAACTTTATGTAACTTATTTATCTTTAGTGTCTATTATGTTTGGAGTACTTGATATATGATTGATAGAACTCATCAAATGATTAAATTCCTACCTGTTAAATATCCAATGCAGTCCTACAAATATGAGATGGATAACCAATTTATTTCTCTATACTGCTGCATTTGTAGATGAGAAATCTCCCCACATCACTGTGACAGTGAATATCTGAACCCATGTCAGCTTGTTATTTAAGAAGCAGTTCAGTCAATCCTGTGAGATTTCCCACAAAATTCAAAGCTAGTTTCTTCTGTATACCACATTCCATCACAAGTCAGCCTATGAACATAGACAAAGGACGTATAGGTTATAGGAGCTATGCATATCTACTCAGAAGTATCAGCTAATGCTCTATTATTGGATTATGATTTTATCTACTCTAAGCACAGATTTCAGCTTTATGAACATAGGCTAAGAATGCATAGGGCCACCTTAGTTGTAGCTACAAACAAGCAAAGTAACCAATAATTAACTGACGTTAAATAGTAATACAAATAGATATCATATATCTAGATAGATATCATAAAGTGAAGAAGAAATATGATTTCACAAGTGTCTTATGAATTAATATATATGCTGCATAAAACTCCTTTTACCATGAAACTACATTTCCACTTACAAGGAGCAGAAAAAAAAACATTATCAATCATCTACTTATTCTCCTGATTGAGCACATAATAAGTCTAAGTAATGCCAAAATATAAAAAAAGTAGCTAACTATTATAAAATATGAAAAAAATTATTGTTTAATCTTTAAGTATTTTGAGGTAATTAAGGTGCATGAAGATTCACTTCGGATATATCAGGATTAATTGAGTCTGCAATGCACCAGCTACTGTTTTAGTGGCTAAAGATATATTGGTGTGTATGAGGGTGAGATTGATGTCTCAACACTATAATACTTCAGATCAAATATTGGCTGTGCTAAATATGATCTATGATGATTGAAACTTCATTAAAAAAAAAGGGGAAAGAGACATGATATTTGAAGCATTCTTGCATCAAGGGAAAAATATGCAGTGTTCATGATGAAGAATGTGACATCAAAGAATTGTCACTAGTATCAACACATAATGCACGAGATTCTAGCCAATATAGGATTTAAGGGGGGTCAAACACATACAATTTACGTGTGACTAATGTTGAAATAGACTAGAGTGAAATAAAATTAAGCTTATTAGGTTTGGCATAGCATAGGATTAATATAAATGATCATGAGTAGCAAAGTGCTTAGAAGGCTTTTTTTCCTATTACAATTAAGTTTCCAAAGTAAAGATACTTAAAATGGACTTCATATTGACCTGCAGAATGCAAGTTCATATACTGCAGCATCTACTCACTCTCCAGATTAATAGTTAGAAGAAACTCTGAGCTTTTTGGCTTCCTGGTGCAGTGACTGTTGCAGCAACTTGTTCATCAGTCTTTGGTTGCTTATTCCCATCAACTGTTAGCCCAAACTGGATATGAGGGAAGTGTGCCCACTGCAAGTCAAACAAAATAAAGTTAGTTCAAATGCAGAGAGAAAGGAAGGAAAAAATGATTTTTGTAAATGCCTTTTTCCTGCTGTAAATTATCATGTAGGTGAATGAAGAAAGGAAAATATATTAAGAGCATTATTCTATTTTTGTTTGTTCTTTCTTGATGGAAACTTTCAAGTGCTTTATGTCAAATATCAGTAACATAAGCTACTTAAGAAACTGAAAAATAAAGGAGTTGCAAAGAAGAAAGGCATGTACATTGTACTTGACTTCAAGAATGTAATGAAATTTCAAAGATACAATAAGGTGATAGTTATAAAAACAATCATGTCCAATAGGGCATTGATGTGATCATAAATATGTAAATCGGGTTACGGACAAGTAGAATTAGCAAAATTAGTGAATTGATCATAAATAGATCTCAATTCTGGTAAAATGTTTGTGTGGCTAACTGTAAAAAATTGATAAGAACTGCTTGTTCTATTAGTAATTTTAATATCCAAGTCGGAAAAATTAATGAAAAAGGACTTGAGACAACATATCACATAATGATGAAAAAGTTCCATGTTAAGGTTAAACCACTGTGTATTTCTGATTCAACTATGATTGTTCATTTTGTCTTACATTGGTCTCCAAAGAAGCATTAATTGAGAGACAGAAACAGTGAAGTGAGATATACCTAAGAGTAAATTAAATTAACCGAATGAATGCAATCAGCTTGGTTTAGTCCATTTCGGGTTGGAGGAGCCAAAAGAACAAAGATAAACAA
Source organism: Musa acuminata AAA Group (assembly GCF_036884655.1). Classification (NCBI taxonomy): domain Eukaryota; kingdom Viridiplantae; phylum Streptophyta; class Magnoliopsida; order Zingiberales; family Musaceae; genus Musa; species Musa acuminata. The sequence continues at coordinate 40,790,607 of NC_088341.1, forward strand.
GATCAATTTTTACTGTTATGAAAATTTTTGCATGTCAAGATGGACTAAGGGCTAGTCCTACATTGAGTTGAACATAATTTTGGATTGTATAGATTGCCAATTGATATATATGTTATACCTTACATCAAATATATGCCACTAGTTTCCATTTTTCACTTTCCATGTAATGAATGCTCAGCCCTAGACATAGTTAACAGGAGTGGCTCCTATATACAGCAAATTGAGCAGGAATTATGTGAGCAGATATATGCTATTAATCTTTGTTCTATTTCATTGTAAACTAGAGTTAATGAGTGCATTGAGAACATTCCTATGAGCAGTGTACTTGTGACATAACATATTGGAGAAAGGGAATGAATATAAGGGGCCATGCTGTGTAGCAAGCCTCCTTTTGTTTACTGCTTTTGGTTTAAATTCCTATCCTTCATCTATGCCACAAATCTTACAGTTCAAACTTCAAACAGTCAATTCCATGCTTCATCTATTCTACAAACCTATACAGTTCAAAAACACACAGCAAAATTGATATTAAAGCTGCGTGAAGTAAATTTAGCCAAATGTTTAGAGTTTAGAGTTTAGGATTTACGGTGAAATCTTATTGACCATGAAACCAAATTTTCACTTAGGGAAAGGAGATAACGAATAGATTGTCACCTATCTGCTTATATCATCTAATTGATCAAGTAATAGCTTTAACTTATGAACAAAACATATAAAAGTATATAATTTATGTATAAAATTAGAAAAAAAATAAAAATTATGGTTTATTCATTAAGTATTTCAATGTAATTATCTTTTAGGAACCTAAGGTAAATATTCACTCCGAATATACTAGGACTAATCGAGTCAAGTTACATTAAAATTTCACTTGTGTTTCTATGATAATTCTCAGATCATGATCGGTCATTTCACTTGTGAATTATAATTATTGAAATTGTTGTTTCATGCATAAACCCTTTTATACCAGTATTAGTTTGAGGAGTAACACAATATACAATCTGATCACACTAATTTTGGTTTCTATGTATTTGGAATATCAAAGAATATGTTTAATGGATGTGATCTTCCATTTTGAGCCCCTGTAATTGATTTTGAGATGGTAGAACTGAAACCCTACTCATGATCGGATTCTAGGTTAAATCTCTCTCTATCTAAATTTTTATATGCATACATATACACACAGAGAGAGAGAGAGAGAGAGAGTTCCACAAGCACTTAACCCATCATGAATGATGACATTCTGATACCACATGATGTTAGTATTCCCAGTACAAACAGAAAGATCACAGTGGTTCAATCGAAAGATAACAATAAGCTACATATTTTTGGTTTTATCAAAGAATTGATTCCATATTTAATCTTTTCTCTTTCCTACATTAATCAAGCCTCATAATGATTAGCCCTACAAATAGGCCAATTTTTTTCTTTATTTTCTGGTGCTTATATCTTTTCAATCATCTCACCTATATATACCCCATCATAAAAAGCTTCATTAAAGAAAATGTTAATTAAGGTTCATGTTCATAAATATCTATGCATGAGTGAATTCTTTTTTGTTAGATATAATTGTGTAATTAAAATTTCATCATCATGGTCTGCAGTTCACAATACACAACACTAGTTACACCTGTATTTTAATCTATATAATTTCATCATTATATCTGTGATGTATTTTGACTTCATAGAAAGTACCTTGAGTAAGATTTAAAAGTATATTAGAAGCTCTTTATATCAGATTCAGGTGGGCTCTTCTTGGAAAAATAGTTGTAGTCAGTAACTTGATCGAAAGACGATATAAAAACAAGTATAATATGGCCGATGCATATGATTACATATAAATTAAGGATTGAGATGTGCTAACTATTGATGCGAAAAATACTTGTTAGAAGCAAATATCATCATAGGGGTTAGCTCTACTGATTCAGATAATAGGTCAATGCAATAAAAGATGGATGAGCCAATATAAGATTCAATATGGTGGTTTGTCATAGATGACCTTTTTAATTGGAATTTGATGATGTGATCCATTACAACATTCAGATTTTAGTTTTCTAAAAAGTAACCTTCTTACCTTTGAAAAATGTCTAGATACTAATTAATTTCTGGCTGGATGAAAGAATCAACCACTCTTTAAGTTCTTATATTAATGATATCTTAATCAACCAATTATTCTTATAAATAATTCAAAAAAATATAGTGTCAATAATATGGCAGTGTAAGGTTGAGCTACTAAAACCTTATCCAATAAAATTTTATACCTAGAATATCCACTTATCAAAACTTAAGGGTATCGAACCTTATCCGACAAAATATTAGACTTAAAATATTGATTCGAGGGTTATATACGATACTCATTTATCAAAAGTCGATGATTCAAAACCTCATCCAATAAATTTTAAGGTGTGTTAGACTCACTTACCAAAGGTTGAGAATCGGAAGCCTCATATGATAAAATTGAACACCTAAAATATTGAGTTGGTCGTGATGATATACTAGACCGATCAATTAAGTATTGAGAGTTCAAGGCCCTATTCAATAAGTTTGAGGATGTCCCATAACTTAGTTGATAAAAGCTTTAGCTATTGATAGTAAGATCTTAAAATCAAATCTCATCTTAACTCTCTTTTTTTTACTTTTGTTTTGCTCCTAATTAACATCACTATATGATAAATAATCAACAAAATAAAGTAGAAATATGTTCTATAGACATTTACAAAGGTGAGACAACCTTTAAAATGTCAAACTATTCCAATGATACTTGAGTTAACTGACTGGTTGTATGCTGTTGCAAGACCTTGCATGGTTCTGTAATGCTTTGCATTGGGATGTTAAGGGTCATTTTAATTAGGAGTAAAGCATCTATAGGAATTAGTGTTTGAAAATAGATATAAATAGTCTTGAACAGTTCACAATCCAATCTATGTAAATGTTGTATTTTTAACATTGATCAATTAATTATAGCGGTTGATGAATTACATTTTGACCAAAAAAATTCAAGTTAATTTATGATGTTAACTACTGTAGATTGTTCTCCAGTCAGGCTGTTTAGCTTCTATGGTGATTACACCAAATTAATTCAGTAGAAAAGCCTCTAATTTAAGATCATCACTCAATAATGAGAAAAATAAGTAAATAATGATGCTACATTTATTAGATCCCACATGTTACTACAGTGAAATTAGTGGATCAGTCAGATGCATCCCCAAGCTATCTTGTACTGATCATATATATTTTGCTCATGGTAAGTAATTGAAGATTTTAACTCATATATATATCTCACAAGCTACTATAATAATAACTTTTCTTTCTTTTATTTATGTGGCAACATTAATTGTGTATTACTTACATTTTTTGCTGCAGTGCTGAATGCTTCTCTGTGGCTGATCTCTGGATTCTTAGCCTTTATCCTTTGTATCTCCTCTCTGCACATGCAGTTAAACACTATGTGAGGCTGTATAATTGTCAGCATTATGGTTTACTTGAGCTGTATAATTGTCATTGTGAGGCTTATCATTTGAATGTTCCATTAAAAAATAATAATCAAACTAATCAAGCATGAGATATCCTCACTTGATAAACTTGTTATATGCAGATGGCACGCGTTGTCTCTTCTCCGGGGCTTTTTTCGAGAAAAAAAAGAAAGAGAAATCAGTAGATTAATCGATAATAGTTTATGCTTAACTAGCATTGCCGGTGATATAATTAAGAAAAAAAATGATGAAATCAACAAAAAGATAGAAGTTATAAGGTATTGTAATTGAATGATGAATAATGTGTTTCAATCTTTTAGTCCATAGGGTATTGTACTCCACACACATACCATTACCATTGTGCAGTCTGTCTAACCTTTGTTGGATGAATGTATACTCAAAAGGTCCTTAAATGACTATCATGCCAATTATCTGCTACTAATCATGAAAATTAGAAGATAATAAGTTAGGTTTAGAGGCTTACGTCGAGTAGGTAGCATTTGTTCTTGATAATTTGGCATTGTGGACAGTAAGGAAGACCTACTAAACTTTGAAGGTGATCCACATTCCATCCTGCTACCTTGAGCTGCTGTGTTGCAGGTCTGCAATTTCTGATTCAAGTGTGAGTGAAGTGCTTGAAAATTTAAACTAAATTATTTGATATATTAACCCTTAATAATATGCATAGCGCATTCAAACACCAAAAAGACTTCTCACCTTTCTCTACTTTGTGCCATACTACTATTTCTTTTTGCCAAAAGGCAACTAATGCTAACCTCTCCGGTAAAGTATATGACAATACATTTAGAGTGGCTAATATACTGATAACATTCATTAATGAGCTACACACCACATAAACTGTGTGTAAGAACACACAGTTTCTGCCATTCCAATGCAGTAGACAAGAGAAAAGAAAGATAGCATATTGAAACCTTTCATCACTGAGCAAAGACTAGATCAAAGATCTTCAGGGAACACTCCAAACCTGGAAATCTTGGAAAGGAAGTCTTTGAAGCAAGTCTCCCATGTTGACAGACAACAGAATTGAACAATGCCCGCATCGTACCGCTACATTGTTGAAGGAGCTGTTGCCAGGAACACTGACCTGCATGATCACCAAACTATCATGGACTTGGAGCTGAGAAAAGCTGGTGCATTATAGCTGCAGTTGCAGAACAGAAATTATTATTGCAGCTTTGTTGTTCTAAGAAAAATGAGTGACAGACAAATCTGGACACAGTTAAAAAGCAAATCTAAGAAGATGAAAAGGAAACTACATATGGAGAACAAATGAGAGTTAGATGGAGAAGGAGAAATGGGAGCATAAAAGAAAGAGTAGTTCGAAGAAGAAAGACATGCACGCAGTCAAATTTAACTGTCTTCGTGAAGAGAGTAGCTGTAAAAGGCAAAAGGTAGGAGGTGGATTAGGCTTAGTAATAAAAGATGAGCAGACTCCTTAGACGAGGATGCGAGGCGTTTACTTTTCCTTTCCCAATGTCGACCTTTTAGAGCTCAATACCTGCAGGACTTTTAGACTTTCTCTCGAAAGGAAGCAAGCGCGCAGTTGCTACTGCCGGAAATCGAAGTGAGTCAGAGTTAAGATGAGCCAGAATAAATCCAACTCAAAAGAAGAAAATAATCCAGGAAAGAAAAAAGAAGAAAGAGCAAGCTGTTCGTCTTCTTATCTCTCCTTTCTGCTTCGAAGGTTATCGAAATCATGAAGAAAAGTTTTGAAGAAAATAAAAGAAACCATAGTGGAAGAAAATGGAGGAAGAGAAGGATGCGAAGAGATGTCATAGGTAGAATTCTCGAAGAATGTGATGAAATCTTTTGTCTTATCGGGAAGAAATATCTCAAATCTGGATAGAAAGGAACCGATTCTGTGACGGATATGAGGATGATCTTGGCCCTCAAAGTTTCCCTTGGTGGGCGGCAAAGAAATTTTGAATCAACGAGACATAAGATCTCATCATTTACAAGACATCCAAGGGAGAATCGGAGACTATTACGTGAGCAAACAAACATCTTTAAGCAACATTTTTTCTACATTCTTTATAAGAAAAGGTAGAAAAGAATCTCTGAGAAAAGGAGAGACCTTTGACCGTACAAGAAACAAAACCTTGGCTTTTGAGTCTAATTGAATTGTATCACCCTGATATAGAAAACAAAAATGAAACCCCCAACAGAAGTACTAAAAAATTGAAGGGTTTTTGTCCAGTAGAAATGAAACTTAATGCTTTGCAGTGGATGTTAAAAAGTGTCAGCTATTTTGCTTTGGAGCATCAACTCATATTTCATAAGAGCTACTTTAGGTGAAGATAGGGCCACTGTTTCCTCATGGGTGGGAACATCCAAACACTAGATATCATAGTTGTCATTCAACTGTCAAAAGTATGCATGTGTTATGTCAAATCATTTGATTATATATTGCTTTCTGCGCCAATTCTATTGTGATAAAATACTCATCCTTATTCCTGTGTTCTACATGGATGGCAGAATGAAGACTAGAAACCAAACAGAACAGGATCAATAAACCTTTTTCTATGACTCAAACATGTGGTCAGTCCCATGACACAATCATCTCAGATATTTACATGCGCTTACTTTCATGATACGGTCACCCTCTTCAAGCTGCAAACCTCCTTAAGAACTAGAAAGATGTTCAAGGAGCTTAGACAAAAGATCTCCGTGCATGATTTGAGTGAGAGGAGGAAGAGAGAAGAGGGGAGAAGAGGAAAAGGTAAAGAACAATCCGGCAAGATCTATACCGCGAGGACGGTGTTGCAGAAGTTGCAGTGGACGTAGCAAATGCGCTCAGGTAGAATTTGGGCAGACATTGCCGATCTCCCAAGGCTAGGAGGAGTAGCCTCTCTACATAAGATGAGGAGGAGGAGGAGGGGGAGGAGGAGGAGGAGGAAGAAGGAGAAGAAGCTAAGAGGTGATGTGAGGAACAAGGCGTATGGTATGCTTGCTTCTGCAATATATAATGAAAGAAAGCTTTCCTAATCTTCTTCCTCCTTTTGGTGTTCTTTGTTTTAGCTGGGGTACAAAAACCAAATGATGATGGTGGTGTGGGAGATTTTGAGGAGGAGGAGAGGTGGAAGGGTTATGATTGATTCAATGAGTTGGTGAGAGTCTACTGGTGCTGTCTTGCCTTTTCTTCTCTCCTGCTTCTGCTCACCAGCATGTGAGGGTGGGATGTGACTATTAATGCAGAGAGAGAGAGAGAGACCACTTCTTTTAAGTTCCTTTTGATTTTGGCAGACTCGTTTTTGAGTTTGATGATGTGTAGTTATCTAGCTACTTAGTGGCAACAAAACAGTGCTTTACTTTCAAGTTGATGAGACAATAGGATTTTGTCTTCTTTCTCTCTCTCTCTATCTCTCTCTCTCTCTATATATATATATATATATATATATATATATATATATATATTGTTATATTGCTGATTAATCATACGAAAGTGGATAAGATTAAGATTAACTTTTAAGGGTACGATGAGTGTACTATTATTAACTTCAACTTAAGTATTTTAGTCAATGGTCTAGACCAAACAAAGTTGATACGCCAATTAACCTATCGATCATGACATTTGGTATCAGAACCGACTTAATATTTGAGCGATGTTCAAACCGGGGAGATTGTAATATTCCTGATTAATCCTATATAAGTGAACAAAATTAAAATTAACTTATAAGAATTTTATGAATGTACTACTATCAATTTTAGCTTAAATATTTTGATCATTTTCAACATTGAGTGTGGTTATCATCCCTCCTCATAATAAATACTTATTATTATTATTATGGATTAATGCATTTAAAAAAGAAAAATTAGATCAATGATAAAGATATTTTTAGGAAAAAAATAAACTCAAGATTACAAATAAGATAGCGAGAAACTATAAGAAAAAAAATAAAAAAAATTCAGTTAATAATGATTAAACAAAACCTTGACATAACGTAAGATCTTTGGCTCAAATATAGTCTTCGTCATTTATTCTTTGTAAAAAAAAATTGATGATGATAAAACAATTGGTGAAAGATGTATCCATAACACGTGTCAATTAACAACATCGTCATAGATAACATTAACTTATCTCAATCTTTTCTACCGGTACATAAAACTGATGATTTCATCATAACTCGTGACTTGTCCTTTATGTGGGCAGATGGTGATAAATGCCAAATGCTTGAAGAATTCAGCACAGGTCCTTTCGTTCACAGAAGGCGTGCACTTGACATGAACGACTCAGGAGATCACATATAAAGTTCGGCCACGATTATTTAGCTCAGAAGGATCAATCATCGGAGAACGACATGTTTAATGACAAGGTGTGATATGACTACTGCTCTCCTTCTTGTCGCCTAAACTACCGATGCTAAGGGACATGAAAAGAGTTCGATATGGCCGAAGAAGAAGATGTCCGCTTCTTGTAAAGATTCATCGAAGCTGGTCGATTGAGACTCTGAACACAGTACTATTGTATTGCGATTGCTGGAGAAGGACTGATGATGGAAGAGTAAGATTTATCCATCTAAATCATGTAGAAATGTATTTTAATGGTCATTTTTGTGTGTGTTTTCGTCTGCTGTTAGTACACAGATAAATAATTTTATGCAAATCCACTGCCGAAAATAGCAAAAAAAGATAGATAGATAGATAGAAAAACTACATTTTTAATTAGTCTTTTCCTGATTGCTGCTTTCTTTTCCAAGTGACATAATGCCCAGTTACAGAAGTACGTATTATATCATCATTAAGATAAACATTACAACTATGGCCTTCTAATGACTGATGTATTCTGATCATATGTTTTGTTCTGTGCATCACAAGCTTTGCTCAGTGTCGTTGTACTCCCATGTAGTGTTATATAGATTGGACATTTTGGATCGTTTTAGCTATAGCTCATGTGGTGATTGAGATGCTGGATGTGATTGATGGTAGAGTTAAAACTCATGGATGGATAACTACGGGTAGAGTTGCATGGTTAACACATCTCAAAATTCTCTATATATACTGCATTTCTCATTGAAAAATATCAGACCATTTGCCATTTGAAATAACTTACTTCCACTATATATATATATATATATATATATATATATATATATATATATATATGGGGTTAAGATCTTTTTGACGTAGGTGGTTTTGGTCATGAAACTCTTAAACCCTCATAGGTTATTCGTACCCAAAATAATATTTACATTTTAAAAAACATAGCATATAAGTTATTCTCGCCAAGTTAGAGTTAACAGATGAGGCATCGTCATGGAAGCGACCACCAATCGCCAAGTTAGAGTTAGAGTTTATTTACATGACATATTTATTTATAATAAATTATTAATATAATAATATATATAATTTAAATTAAAAAATAAGATCTCCATTAATGACGAGATGAGGCATCGTCATGGAAGCGACCACCAATAGCAGCATCAAGTCGTTGCCTAATAGGGTGTCGTACGCACGCAGCATCTCCCACACTAATAATGAGCTCAAGGGCTTTCGGTCCTGCCTTAAGTAGATGTACATTAACCAATCTAACGCTAGGCACGTAGTGGTCTTCTGATTCCTCTTCCTCCTTCTAAGCGTCTTCATCCCTATCGCCTCCCACTTCGTCTTCTCCTGCATCCCCACCCATCGCACCTATGACATGGTGGTCTAGCTCTCCCTTACTTCCGCCTCCTGCCTCTCCTACCTCTACCTCTTTGCTTTCGCCCGTTGCTTCCTCTTCCTCGACAAGCTGGTTGAGGAGAGTGAGAGGGTGCGAGAGGGCTATATGGACCAGCTCAACTATTCCTTATGCCTACTCACCATCTTTATGATGTTGTGCTTCGCAGGGGAAGTAGCTTACAAGGTATGTGGTATTTATCGGGATCGGAGTAAGTGTCGTTTGCGGTGGCGGGCAATATCGTGGTGGGCGACGTGGTGGCATGTGCCATGGAGCTAGCAAGCTGGATCTATTGGATATCACTCGCTAACTCCAAGGTGCATGCCACCATGTTGCCCACAACGATATTGCCCGCCATCACATACGACACCCGCTTTGATCCCGACGAGTACCACCATATCTTATAAGTCACCTCCTCTATAAAGAGATAGAGGTAGAAGATACTAGAGGTGGAGATGAGGGAAAACTAGACCATCACGTCATAAGCATTATGGGTAGGGGTGCAAAAGAGGATGAAATGGGAGATGGTGAGAACAAATATGCCCAGGAGGAGAAAGAGGGACTAGGAGACTACTATGTGCCTAGTGTCGGACTGGTCAACACACATCCACTTGAGGCAAGACCGAAAGCTCTTGAGCTCATCATCAGCGTAGGAGAGGCTGCGTGAGTATGACGCCTTGCTATGCAGCAATGGCTCGGTGCTGCTAGTGGTGGTCACTTCCACGACGACGCCTCCTCTTGCTATTGATGATGATTTCAATTTTTTTTAAACTTAAATTATGTATCATTATACTAATGGTTTATTGTGAGTCAACATATCACTCAAGTAGACTCTAATGTTTACGAGAGATTTATATGCTACGTTTTTTAAAATATAAGAATTATTTTAGACACAAATAAACCAAACTTAAAATTCATTGTCAAAATCACAAAGTTAAAACTAACATTAACTATATATATATATATATATATATATATATATATATATATATATATATATATATATATATATATATATATATATATATATATATATATATATATATATATATATATATATATGAATCATGTTACATTCCCAAACAATTTTACTACTATATGTTTGACATAATTTGATGAGTTTGTATATGTATTTGTTCTTGAAATTATAAATAGTTATGGCATAACAATACTGAAAAAGAGGATTATTGCAACTAAGAACTTAGCAATAACAAATATCTGAAATTATTTTCAATAATTATTGTAATTATTTTATCGATAGAAAAAATACAACTTCCCTAGATGAAAGCCACTAATTATGACCATTTGTGATAAATGATTCTCCCACCAAGGTCAATTTCATTATTTCATTACTTGAGAAGAAGGATAAAAGTAATTAGTATTTTTATAACTCGTAGATAATTCATGGCTAAAGCAATTACGTGGTGTACTTCATTAATCTATTGCAACATCTAAATGTTGTAGTATCACCTAAATGCCCATTTGATCCAATTGGATTAACCCAAATTTGGTTGACAGATCTCCCACCCTACAATATAAATGATGAGAAAATATTTCACAAGCATCAGTTGGGTACAGGATTGAAAAAATTAAAGCAATTGCTAATTGCTTCAAATAATATTACGATGATTAATTAGTTACATAAAACCACTTTTATTGATGGTGAGTGAGCCTTGGCAACATTAAATCAAATCCTATAATATGGGTAATTATGATTCTAAACAATAATATAATATCTCTACCTGCAAAGATAAGATTTTGTGCATTGACTCTATTCTAATCTTATATTTGTGAATCCTTGTGCATTGGGTCATTCTTTCCAAACTTATAGGGTCAAGACTATAAATATTAATTCTTTGTAGATCCCATTACAGTAGGAACTTAAACTACTGGGTTGTGGTTATTTTTATAGGTTAATCTATTATTAATTTATAGAAAACCAATTCATTGCAATACAGATGCTGCATGCTGTTTTAACACTTAAGTGACAGAAACTTGAAACAAAACCATCTGGTAGATGTCACCTATTGCTCAACAAGAAAGTATACAGAAGGACAAAGTACAAGAAATAATTAGTTAGCTTTTGATTCTATCAAAATTAGTTAATTGTATGTTGTATCATTTCACACATTTCCTACATTAAGATGCATGATTTTAAATGTTGAGCTTGAAAGAGGGTTTGATTAGTTTGCTTGTTCTTTTATTCTCAATTGAAGGCATCTCCTTAAGTAATGACTCTACATGCATGTCTTTTGTAATAATCAAGTTTGGTATAATTTTCATGGAATATTCATGTCAGGACAATATAATATTGTTAAATTTGTGTGTTTTGTTTTGAGAAGGACATAGAATCTCACAGTGGAGGCTACAAAGGCATCAGAAGTATATCCTCGATGATAAATATTGTACAAGACAAGTTAAAACTGATAATGTTTGTAAGGCTTATAGAGAGTGTCTTTTCATGATGAAGGTGAGAAAAGATACGGACAATGGCACAAGATATGTCTTCTCTTTGAAGTCATTTGATGAAAACAAACAAGTGTACTACTCCCACCTACTCTTTAATTAGCATTGTGGTTTGGGACCAATATTATTAAAGAATAGATGATGAAAGCAATTGCTTGCCAACTCAAATTAATAACATGCTAATTGTCTTTTTTTAGCTCTAATATAATTTAATTGCACTAGTCTGATACACCATTTTAGAAAAAAAAAATCTAAAGATTAGTACTTGCTAAAAACATTTTGCTACCAAGATTGATCTTCTTTTGGTGGATGGCACACCACCAAACCCTACTCGACTCATTTTCTTTTGTTGTCCTTTTTTTTTTTTTTTCTGTTTTTGGGTGGGACACCAAGAAACCCCTAAAACTCTCCCAATGTACAAAGTTGGAATATTGCCTTGAGAGAGTTAGGTTAAAGATCCCCATCATAAAGTGCTTCTATCTATTTATTTCAATTTTAATGGATTGTCAAGCACAGTGACTTCCCTTTAAATCTTACTATTTTGCAAAAGAAAATTAATTCACAAACAAATGTAGGTTATTGATTAAAGCACTATTACTACAAAGATATTTTCAAATCACGTCATGTGTTATTGTTCCGGATAATTTATTTATTTCTTCTTTTTGTGAAGAGTGCAGAAAGGTATGAATGTTGCACAGGCAAGGGAGGTAGAATGAAGCCAAGGCAAGGCAAATCTTTCGGTAGGGCATTTAGGGTTTTGGGATGACAAGAACAAGGCAACATTTCCAAGTTTTCACTCTTCATTCCTACTCCATAAAGCAGTCAGATTGCTGCATTTTGAGGAGTAAGAGATAATTCCCTGGACCTAAAAAGAACATAATTATTTTCGAACAATGAATATTACATATTCCAAGTATTCACGTAGTTCAAACATACATGCATTATGTAGAACTTTTATGGAGAAATTGCTGCCCTAATCAGCTCAGACAACTTGGATTCTGACAATCCCCAACTCCAAATACAAAGTTTCTATTCCAGCTTTCTAGAGAGTAATATCAATATTCAAGGGGAATGAGAGAAGGGTGAAAAAAAATTCCGAGAAAATTTACTGCAAGAAATTATGAACAATTATCATGTACCAGAAAAATTATACATTTAATCTAGAAGATATACTGTCTGGTCAACATCTCATATGATAACTTTGCTTCTCCTCAAAGTAAGCAATAAGAGGAAAATTGAAAAGATGACCACCAAGTATGTAGCTGGTAATGATAAGAACATGATTAAGCGCATACACATAACGTATTTATATCATTGATTCTCTGCACACAATTGAGATACGAGCTCAACAACTCCTCTCATGGATGCATCATTCTGCGAAAAATGAACTCATTAAGAGCATAGAAGCAGAGCTGCAGAGGATAATCGAGCAAAAGAAAAACAATTGCATGTGCTGGCCAAAAATTGTCTCACCAGGTATACAATGTCAAATGCATCAAGGTAACTTTTGAAGGACATCTCTGTATTATTATTCCTGACAAGAAAAAGAAATTAATAAAAAAAAGGTATAAACTATATACAAATAACATATAGAATATGCCTTATATAACCTTCCTAATTTTTAAGTTCTTGCTTATTTATAAGTTTGGTCAGTCAGGTAATTGCAAATTAATTGTCCATCAAATCACATAACAGTTGACATACTTGAGAACACAAAATATGATACTCAATGAAAAAATATATACATCGAATTTTGCATGAAAAGTACACATGAATGAGTTCATTACTTGATTGTATCTAAAGAGTAACTTACAGAAATCCAACTGCTATCCGGTTTTCATAGCTCAGACCATCAGACATGCCCAGGTCTCCAACATGATCTCCAAGAAGTAACACATTAGTTCTTTGCTTCATCAAGACACTATCAGGATTATATCCATTAGGATACCTGAATTTGTCATGAATAGGAGCAGCCATATCCAATGCATGCTCATTCTTGTTTAGCACATGAATTGTCTTTCCTGAGATTGGTATTAATTGCAGCAAAGCAGGACAGACCGAGGATTAGAGAATGAAGAATAAAATTAATTAATAAAATTGTATAGAGGGTGAGAATGGGTTTTGTTTCCGGTAATAAGATCAAAGAATTGCCATGCCAAGTAACAGGTCGGAAAATGGATGCACACTACATCAAACCATGCTGAGAATGCTAATATATGGTCAGATCCTTTTTTTGGCTGCGCTGGGTTGCATAAGAACTTGCCAACTGACACGACAGGAAATCATATTGCAGCAGAAAGACATCAACACCCCTGTGCCATGAAATGGCAATCCTCAATAAGACCATTGATTCATCTTGGATTCACTTTTTCCTATTCCTATGCCAATTTAATTGAAAATACAGATAAAGTTGTTGGTAACTTCTAAACAATTCACAATCTATTTTGCACTTTATATATATAAGCTTTCTCATGATTAATACCATATACTTATAAAGATTTAGCCTTCTCCATGGAAGCAAAATGTCCATGTAGGACATTACATCTTTGTTGTTGTTCTTGTTATTGTATCAAGATTTAACCTAATATTTTCAGGTATACTTGGTTTTAGAATTACTTGATCAGTATCTTTGGCCCTTCTAAATTTCTGAGCTTGTAACTTGAAATTACCATTCAATACACATGCATATACAAAGTTTTAGGCTATGACATTTATGTTAAAGAAAGCAAAACCATATGACATAAGGAATGCAGACTTGTAAACAGTTTAAGATAAGGTCAAACAAAAAAGGCACAAAACTTACCTTTAAAGGCAACAAGGCAGCCTTTTTCATCAAAGACCATTCTGTTGGAAACAACTTTGACATTCTTGAAAGATCTATGTAGTTTCTGCCTAAAAACCTAATAAATTATTTTTAAAAAATTTAATAAGGAAAAAAATTTCTGCATTGCAATGTGGTTCATAAACTAATAAGAGCATAGAAATTCCACTCAATCAGAACCTCTTCAATGATGTCTGCAAGGCCTGCGGAAAAGACAAGGACAGGCACATCTAGTTCCTGCACAATGAGCAAAAGAGTTTATTTAGTTACTCTTACGAGGACCCAGCATGAATCTTCATATGTTTTATTTAGTGAACTATGAAAATTTTTGTGTGTAAACTTAGCAGCAGATACTGAAAGGAAAAGTCGAATTTTACCAGCAGAGTGTCTCCCCAACCTGTGAGCCCACAAGTAAGATCAAGTTTCTCATAGCCATGTGAGAGGAGAGTTTTTGGAAGGGATATCTAGAACAAATAACATTAGCTTTTTTTTATCTTGATCACCTACTTGCTTGTGGATGGAGGCAGCATGACACTTTGAGAGTGAGCCATGGAAGCCATACAAGGGTAAATAGAGCAATTCCTCTTCTTCTTTTTTTCCTTCTCATGGGTCTGGCAAAACCTTACTTGCTAGTTAGACTTAGGCAGTTTACGTTCCAAATCCTCTTCCTAATCCTATCCTTCTCTACCAACACCAAGATGGCAGGTCCGTCCCTACTTATCGAAGGTATCTGACAATTGGAAAAGTGACAGCCAGCTAATACCCAAGAATTCCAAGATAAAGGGAGATCTAACAGCTGTGAAGCCTAGTCTACTTTCTCCTCTGTTCTTTTCAATTTTGTTTACCTCCTATTCTTTACTATCCCTGTCCTCATGTGCTCCTTTTTCTCTCCAGGAGGAGGGACCTGGGCAGCAATCTCCCGCATCCCCTAAAATAGGCAGAATAAAGAGAATGGTTCCAAACAAAGAGACCAGGGTGCACAATGACCAATGAGGCAACCTTATTACAGTAAGGGCCACAGATAGGATAAGACAAGAGACCAGGTCACCCAGATTTTTTAAGCTCTTCAATGATGACAACTGCCAATCCAATCAGAGCACTGGTTGAATTCTAAATCCCTGGTATTCATGGAAAAACCAAGTACTCATACTATAAGACTTGAAGGAGAAAATCTCTGTGTTACGTAACAATAGCCAATTTACAAAAAAAGAGATCTAGTTGCCAAAATTGTGGTTCAGAGGATAGATAAATTAATAATTCCATGCTTGTATCTGTGGTGGCTGAAATTGTGTTAAACATAACAGCGTTACATTAACTAGTGTCTATAGTACTAACTAAATCTCAATGATAATAGCTATCATACAAGTATAATTCCTTTTCCGCTTCAAAGGAATATTATGATTTATAATACACAGTCTCAAGTCTAGCAGAATGGCAGTTGTTGATGTGGCCTAGGTAGCTTTTTTTCAAACTACACAGCAAACAAAACATGGCATCAATCTATAAAAGAAAATAAAGAACCCAAAGGAGCTCCTTTAGAAATCTTGCGAGGAAACCTTTTCAAAACCATAGTGGCTATTATAGAAGTTTATGAGCGACGCAGAACATGCCTTGTTGTAAGTCGAAGCCCACAACTTTCAACAAGTAAAAGAAACTAGAGAAACTACAACATAAAAATCCTACACGAATTCTATCAGGGTAGCTTAAAATAATAAAATCAACTCAATAGTTATGTATTGCTAGACCATTTATGAATTAAAAAATAAAACTTTAAGCAGCAATTTAGTCCACTTAACCATTGATGAAAAAAACAGTATAACGATGAAATCTTCTTGGAATTTAACATATGATCAATAATTATACAACCAAAGAATGTTTTGTGCTCAATTAGTCAGCACAATCTACATATAAACTAAGTGCAACCAGAAGATCAAGATATTGAAAAAGTAATGAGTCTGCACAATGTACATAAAGAAGGCAACCAGAAGATCAATACAAGTGGGCTACTATTTCACATTCATCCAGTCTAAACTGTATCAACTATTTTAAACTAGCCATTCCAAGAGCCTCTTTTACAGAGAAAATGTTGACAGATCTGTTGATGAGCATGATAAACAAAGATTTTTTGTTACACTAGATTAATTTCTGAAAATCCACCCTTCCACATTTCATATATAATGAATCGCTCTTGTTAAAAGATAAGAGACATCCCCAGTAGGGGTCTCTTCTTTTTTCCTGTGCTTTTATGTGTGCGTTGGTCTGTGGGTAACGATTCGGTTGTGGGTTAAGGGGTTGCAAATATCAAATACCTATGAATAGTTCAAGCACCTAAGACACATTTAATCAATTTAATACATTTAGGAAATCCATGATCAGCATTCAACATCCACCAAATAAACTCATAAGATTGCTTTTGATGTCTATCAGTCTTGACATGATGATAGGTTTGCTTTTTTTAAAGAGGAACATTATGATATAAGACAGTCCAGTTCCACCACAGCCCAGAAGATACAAACTGTACTAGTTCTATGATATCCTAAAAGGTTATACCAATCATGATCATTCTACAGTGAGTTCCAGCTCACGTACTGCTTAACTGCATGAACAGAACAAACCCTCACAGGATCTGTGAAATATTAGACCAACCTTAGTTATATGAGATTCTAGGTACATATGGCCACTTGACAAATTTGATCTTCAACAAGATCATAACCAATCTTCTTAACAAGCAACCATTTGAAAGGATAAAGTGAGTCGAATGCTAGCTTTAGGATACAGGATACTTCACGTGCTTCGAGTGACTACAAATAAAGAAAGCTGGCTAGCGTTAAAGTCTGGTGAAATGGCTATTCTAGCTTAACATATTTAAGCAAGCTACTCTGCTGCCAATATCTATTGCATAATGCATAAACATGTATATTGGAATATGGAAATATGCACACCACATTGTCACGAACGGTCGTCGCGCACCCGCAACAACTCCGTTCAACGAACCGTTCGTCGCTCACACCTGCATGTATAGCTGCTTGACAGCATGTTTTCTCTTGGTTTTGGGTCATTTTGCTTGTAAATATGTAAATTCGAACAAGCTGCAGCGTTACAAAGCGACCGCTCACCGAACCGGGCAAAACAGCCCCAAAACAGCCCAAAACAGCTCCGTTTTCGCGTGCCGCGAGAGGGTTGCGGAGAACTGCCTCCGCTCACCAAAATGTCAGCCATCTCAGACCCCTAGAACCCCCCGGGTGGCACAGGGCTGGATGGGGCTTCGGTTATATACCGGGCGTTGAACTCTCTTTCGCAAGTTCGCACGTGACCTTTACGGGAACTTGTCTTCGCGCCCGGGACCAGGTGAGCAGCTGTTTGTGGGCTTGCAGCTGTTCGTTCATCCTTGAAAGCCTTGTTTTTCTCCCTCTCCCTCTTTTCTCTTGTGCACACAAGGTGTTCGTCGAATTGCTTGTAAAGCTTCCCTTTTCGCGAGACTTCGGGACTTGTACGTTGCTCGTTCTTTCGAACTAACCAACTTTCTCTTTTACAGGTCCTTCGGGACTTGCGAGAGGTTACAAAGTGGGCTGATCCTTGCGGAGCAATATCGCAAGGGCGAAGCGCGACTTAGGCAACGCAAGCTAAGTTCGCGTCTTTGCCACAAGGGTAACTCGCTACTTAGGCAACGCAAGCTAAGTTCGCGTCTTTGGCCGCAAGGGTGCCTCACGCCTTAGGCAATTCCAGCTAAGGTCGTGACAACATGTTACTATTTAAGATGAATAACTAAAAAAACACATTGATAACAACGTACTACTTGAAAGAAATAGTGGTGAGGTAATATGAATGATCAAATTGTAATTTTTAAGCACCAATACAGCTAACTTTTAGAGAACAGTCCAAAAATTTGTAAAATTGGTTAGTAATCTTCCAAATATTCTATGCTGTCCTTGGCTAGGTGCCTCGACAATAGGAAATATCCTTTAGCAGGACCTATATTAAACAGAATAGTTTATGCTAGCTCCTAATCATGATGGCTAGTTCAAATAGTAGTACTATTTATTTCACACCCATTAAAACTAATGCCCATTATTAAGTTTTAAGTCTATGGTAACTAACTATGGGATAAGTCTTCATGGGAAGGAAAGGCTGATAGAAACAGTGGCCATGTAAAAACCTAGAATCGAGGATCAAATAAATGAAAAGATGATTCTGAAGAAACTTTCTTCCAAGCACCAGTTAAAAAACCTTTCTAATTTGTCAAACAAATTATTTTCTTATCTAGATCTTCTTTAAGAAATAGCCTCAGATTCTATTCAAGCCATCTATAAGTGGTTTTGTACATGGCGTTACTAACAGGGTGAGCTTATAGTGACATCATATGAGAATCAATATTGATCATATTACTTAGTGGAAGTATATGCATGTCGTGCTTGCCAATTAAGTGTTTATTGCTTAAATCATCAAAAATACCAGCTTATGATGCTTTAACTTGCCATTACAAGTCTCTCATTAAAGTTTAGTAAATAAGGGTAAAATAACGTGAAAAAATGGCTTCTATACTGGTTTTGGCAACTGGTCAGACCGCTAAAATACTGATAAAACAGGTGCAACCTATCTATATAGCTTGGTATCATAAAAATAAATAAATAAATACCAACCAGTACCAACAAATAGGTTGGTTCTATGTATTTCCTGAATTGTCCTTATAAATAACTGATTTATATAGGTTAGTCCAATCAGTATTCCTCTTCTAAAGCAACCTTAAAATTTTCATTACATATTTTCTGAATTACCAATCATTGTAAGTGATTTTTATGGAACTAAAGTTCTAAGATACTATAAATTTATTTTGTATTTCATGAATAAAATGCTTTACTATTTAATTCTGACCTCACCCCTAAAAAGTTATCCATACTTTCTATCTCCTCATGTCCTAGCAATCAGGATATGGGAAAATGAATCAAAAACAATGACAAGCTCCAAAAAACACTTGTTTAATACTAATTAGGTAAATTGACATATCCCAAAAGGTCATATACAAACTCCATACCTCCAAGAACTCAAACAGCTCAACAACACCATCTCTAAAAGCAATTGTAGCCTCAGAGACAGATTTCTTTATTGCATCATAGGTAACACCTCCCTCAATAAGAAGAGCATGTGTCTTCTCCCACCTGCAGGCTCAAAGAACATCAAGTTTTAAAGTTGCAGGATATGAAATCTTAGGTGCCTGTGCACTTAACCAACTCAAATGTTAATTAATTAAAAATGAGTAAACAAGTAATACAGTTAAAGGTACACCACATGGCAGGAATTTGTCAGCATGGAAGCAAATAATAAATTTATGACTTTTAGTAAGTTTTCTTAGTACTTAAGAAATTTAATAAACAACAGATCCACATAACTGAAGTGGCCAAAGAAGGACCAAGTAATGGTCTTTTCATCATTACTAATTTAAACATGCAAGTCCAGTAATCCATAAACAGGGTATTCACATTTACTGAAACTTTCTTCCTAGTATCAACTATCCGCTATCAGGTTAGACATGGAAACAAAGTCATTATTCTAAGTGGTGCATTAAGTGTTTAGGATGGCCTGTGTGAGCTATGACATAAGATATTATATGAGCACCATCCACCCCACAAGTGCTCCTTCTGTATGCCTTATTTTGGGGGCTTAGCATGCATGATTTTGGCTCCTGGCTAACATGCTGTTAAGTCAAAACCATGTATGTCAGACTCGTTGGTGCTTCTGGATACTTGCATGATCCCTTTTCTGGGATTGAATAAATATATACCAACCTGAAACACTAAAAAGTTGCTTAACTAATTGGTTCAGGCAGGTTTGGTTCCTACAATATGGGAGAACTCATGACAGTTATTGCAATATCAAAGCTTTATCATAGGGTCATATGTTTAGGGTCCCAAGTTCTTTCTTACAAGCTTGAAGTTCACATACAGATGTGATACCCCTTTTACTAAGAATCTAAAATATTGGCATAAGTGCTTCATGAAAGCCAGACAATCATGGTTTAAACTTTTGGGAAAATCTTTTGGGAAAACATAAGCCAAAGAAATCATGAATTATAATTTGCTTCCCTTAAGACTAAGCTTTCATGTTATAAACAACATAGTCGATCTGCTAAAGTATCACCAACTTGACTACACCATGATTTGTTGTTATTATGTTTTACTTGCATATGTAAAGTCCATCATGAATTTCATGTGCTTTTGTTAGTTTTGAACTAATCATACTTTTTTATCGAATTTGTAGTTAGAATACTAAGATTCTAACTAAGAAGATCTAAGGGTACTAGCTGCTAACCAATATGAAAAGACTTGCCCTTGGTACATTTACGACCAAGAAATGTGAGTCTGCCCAGGCAAAAATCAATCATGGCCAACATTGTAAACCAAAGACATTCTGAGGCAACTAGAATAGCCAACAGATAATGTAGGAAAAAAAAAAAACACTAAAGAACTTATCGACCAGTGACAACTGCGTTTCAAGCTCTCAATATAGGCCAACACCACATTAACAAGATGTGACCAAACAAGTAATTTTCGGAAGCAAGGACATCCGCATACCATTCTTCCATCAGCTTCGTTTTCTCCTCGATGGGAATGGTTGGCGAGATCTCCAAGGGATGATAGTATTCATACAACGCCTGCCTCTTGGCATCATACTCCGCGTTCCCCTGCTGTAGCAATCCATGGCTAGCTAACCACAACAAAGCCAGGAAACCTAATCAGAACCAACTCCATTTCCACGTACTAAATCAGAGGAAGGGATTCATGCAACCTACTCTGCCCACGGCGGCCATCAATCCAGTACCTCGTGAGCGTGCCGTCAAAATCGGCAATCACCTAAAAGTTTCAAGAAATGGGCAATAGATCAAACACTTAGGTTGCATAAACAAAGGGGGAGTAGAGGACAAAAGATCGGGCTCCTCGCCTGGAGTTTACTACAGCCGGCGCACCGGATTGCGGTCTTCTTCTCCTCCAGCGACTTCGGGTCTCGGACGGCGACACCCGGCGGCGACATGGTAGTGGAATCCATCGAACCTCCACCGGCTCGCGGAGTTCCCGGACGGAAGCACCGGAATGCAGGGGGAGGGAAGGTTGTGGGAGGAAAGCAGGGGAGGGCGATGGAGGCGGCGCTTGCGAGACTGGCGGCGTGGTGGATGCGGCAGAGTCCTCCGGGCCTCATTAAGATGGGCCGGGCGAACCGAAACCGTAGCAACCGATTTCGCCCCTCCGGGCTTCGTGTTGTGCGCTTCTTATTCTAAATTATTTACCACATTAGCTAAATAAGGAAAAAAAATTCCGTAGGTAAATTTTAAATTATTTAACATTTTAAAAAAAATAAAAAAAAATCATTACATTAAATGACATGAATTCGAACACAATAATGTATTAATGCATTATCCAATTCGAATGTCTCAATAGATATCTAATTATTTAGCATATTATCGATTATATGAATGTGAGAAGGTTTTTCATCGATTTATTATTATTTTTCTGACTGATCTCATCATTTATAGGAAACGGTGAACTACATAATTTCTTGTTTGAGCATCATAAGCACGTCTGCATCCATCAAATATTTGCATAGGTTTTGATTAATCGATTGCTTGATTTTTTTTTTGGTTCTCAAGAATTACAGCATCAAGTTGTTTATTTTATTTGTTTTCTTCGTCGACAGAGAAGACAATTACCAATTGTTTCCTGTAAGCGAATAGTAAATTTACCCACACGGAGAAAATGCATTAGTAACACATAAGAACTACGGCTATATTTGATAATTTCTAAATCTTTCTTGAAAGATCAAACAATATCAATTGGAAACATATCGGTGAGCATTGGAAGTCATAGAATGCGCATGCACAAGGTCGTGAATGGCCTGCAGTTTCAAGTCACAGAGCTTTGCTCTATGAGAGTACCATGGTGAAGATGGTTGTGAGAGTAGCTCATAAGTAGTAAACTAAATGCGAACTGAGGTCGATTGGTTCTGCTTATCGCTGAGCGCACTGCACACTCTGGGCACCTCCACGGACATCATCATCATCATCATCATCATCATCATCATTCTCATCCTCCTCGTATGCCTCCTGAGCCTGAGCTTGCTTCCTACTCATCTCCTCCTCCACGTTAACATCATGTAATGTTGTTTCCTCGCACTCATCCAGCTCCATGTCGGTCATCTGGGATACAGGTTTTGGAGGAAGCACAGCCTCGAGAGTTTTGCACTGATCTGGTGTCAGTGAATCCGGGAAGTCCACCGTAATGTGGATGTAGAGCTTCCCCCTCATGAAGGGTCTCCGGTACATTGGCATTCCCTCGTCATTTGTTGCCTTGAATTGATCTACATCGATAGCAATATGTCATTGATTTAAAGCCTGGAATGAGCATATTAAACTTTTGAACAGGCTAGTTTAAATTTCATACGGGGCTTCACAGCTTCACCAGTGTTCGACTTGATGAATAGTTTAGTTGCCTGTTATCTAAATGGGTTAAAACGAACTGGAAGCCACAGAGAGCTTTAGTACGGGATAATGTGTGCTACTAAAAGATATCGCCTCCCTTTCTCTTGAACTTTGGAAGATCCTTCTGCTGCAGTACAAACACTATCTCCGGTAACCGTGTCTGGCTACAACACATATGAGCACACAATCTAGGTTAGCACATCAAGAACAACAAGAAACTAGACATAATTATGCATGGATTAATGTTTTTCAGAACATACCGCCTCATCTGCTTCTCCAGGGAACGAAATCTTCTAATCGTTCTGATTTCTTTTCTCAACTATATCTCAGCTTTTTCTCTCCCTCTCTCACTCTTCAGCATTTGTCGAGGTCCTTTAAATAAAAAGAATCAAAGATAGGGCATCGAAGCGACGTTTGAGAGATCCAAAGGAGGGCTGCCAAAACTCCTTGGCCTGTCTCAAGATATGACAACTCATCCACACATGAATGAGAGAGAGAGAGAGAGAGCTACACAGCAGCGTCCTTGAAGCTAGTAGTTTGCAGGATAAAAACCTAGTTAATAATTTAATAAAAATTATATTAATGATCAATTATCATTTGATACATAAATATCATGTAACAATTATCGTAAAAGAAAAAAAATTTAGATCAGCCCCCACCTGTTTATCAACAAGAAAAAGAGTCCAAGACAAATTGACTGTCTTTTCGCTCACATGAACCAGGTATAAAAGTTAATTCTTGATGCTACGTTAAGAGGCTCTTTATCGGATGGATCAAGTCAAAAAAAAATTTTCGACCTCAGTCTTAGTCCAAGTGGCACCTTGGAAGCTCGACACTTCCATCTCGGAGCCACTTTAGTCACCACCTCGAACATTCCTATGCTCTCATGTTTAGACCATGTTGGGTTGAGTTAAATATTGATAACAATTTTCTCTAACATTTTGGTGCTAGAAAGGTGGCTTGATATCATAGGAACGTCTGCCCCGTCAATCCCCCTAATGAATGCTCCAATGATGAGGCCCTGCCTCCGACCCATAGTACTTTTACTCAATAAGGGTTGCTTCTATCCTTCTCTCAGATGGATTTGTCCACTTCGGTGCAAATGTCGGCACGGTACTAGCATATTTTCAATGAACTAAGCCTTTCGCCCCTAGGGTTAACCTCAAGCCACCTACTTGTCCTTGATGATATATTCCTAAACCTCACCTGACAGGTGCAGATATGAATGGGCACGATGTAGGCCATCGTCCCACTCTTGCCTTAGCTAGCCCAACAAGAATGTCATCAACTCAACCACGATCAATACCTCAAATGCCATTAGCTTAGTGTGGTGCCAACATTTTAAGATCACCTAAGGCTCATGGAATTGTCGGCCAAGGGAGTGCCCCACTCTCCAACCGTGGAATTAGTGCACCGCCACACCATCGCTCTACTTGTATCCGAGACCCAATTAATGGATTTGATAGATGACTCTCTAAGGATCTAACTATGGTAAATGGACCAATATCTAGAAGAGATGTGATGAAAGTTTTAGTAATCCATAGGGGAAAGGTCAGACAATCTCACCTCAAGTCGATCCCCATTCACTCGAAACATCTAAGATGAGTCAATCCTGATGAACTTATGCCTCTCGTCACTTGAGGTCTTTGATTATAGTATCGACCCAATATGTCGCTCTATAACACCTCGAACACCCTGATGTGTTGCATCTTCCCAATAATGTTAAGAGGTTTGGCATAAGAATGATACACTCGCTTGAATTTGCTCTTAATCAGCTCCTTTACTTAGCTTGCAAAGGAGTTTTAACTTTACTTCCTCGCGAATGTGTACCCCGAGGCTATCGACAATAATGCTTCTCGAACTCGAGCAAAGGGAGAAAGAAACACTTTCCAAATTCGTCGCTCGATTCATTAGCAAGATCTAAGACATGCAAGAAACTCATCTGTTACTTGTAATACAGGCCTTCATGATGGGACTCAAGCCTTTTCACTTCTTTTAGTCATTGGTGGAGAGGCCACTGGTGACAATGCCTAAGGTGCTCTAGAGGGTCGACCAATATATTATTACTGAGACAATGGTCTCGAGTAAGCATGAAGAGACACGCAAAAGGAGACAGAAGCGATTATCTTTAGCCCCGACCCCGATGTCACCACAGCGAAGAAGAAATGATTGACCAAAGCTGCCTCGCTCGAGGTTCGAGTCAACTCCCTTGAGCATGACTAGAACCAAAGTTTTTTTATAAATAAATAAAAAAATACTCTTAAAATACCCTCAATTAATGAAGATACCATTGGAAAGAATGGACAAATCTAAGTATTGTTGCTTCCACCATGATTATTGTCATGACATGGATGATTGTCATAATTTAAAAAAGCAAATTGAAAAACTCATTCATCGGGGACACCTCAGCAGGTTTGTCCGGAGGCACTAAGAACCATCGCCCTGACCTTAGGGTCGATGAAGAGACGGATTGACGTCATCATCAATGGACCTACCTTGAGAGGAGATAACTCCTTGGGTCGCAAAACCTACACCTAAGCTACCATAAAAAAGGGCTCAAGATTCAAAGATGACTAAAAAATAATCTGGAAGAAGTGACAGAGTATCTCAACCCAAATCATGACAATAGCTTGGTGGTCTCTATGGGGATGATTAATGCCAAAGTGAAGAGGGTAATGATCAACACAGATAACTTATCGATATCCTCTACTTAGACATCAAAAACTTGAGCTCTCAACTAATGATCTCACCCCTATGACTTCTTCGTTGACGGGGTTCATTGGCAACTTTATTTCTCCTCTTAGGACTATGAGCTTACACATCATGTGTGGGACGAGCCCTGCTCTAAAACGATGATGACCAAATTTATGATGGTTAACATCTTCTCAGCGTACAATGCGATCATAGGTCGACTCATGCTCAATATGTTGTGGTATTGACCTACCACATGGTGAAAAAATTCATAATAAGGAATAGTGTCAAAGAGCTAAAAAGCAACCCAAGGAAGTCATGCCAGTGTTATCTAATAGTGGTCTCCCTACTGAAGAAGGCCCAGCCCAAAGCGCTACCGATGGAACCCCAAAACTTTGCCAAGTCTCACTCACATCCAAAGATGATGAAATCATTAATCGAGGCACCTTTATATAACGCTCATCTCCTATGTTGTTAAAGTTGAGGCAACAATTTACAAAGAGAAGCAAACGCAACTCATCAATTTTCTTAGGGAGAACACCCAAGTGTTTGCATGGTCACCGAGAGACATGCCGGAAATTGACCAAGACATGGCCCAACATCACCTAAACATCTCTCCTATGTCCAATGAAGCAAAAGCCTCATATGTTTGCTCCTGATTGCCAACTGGTGATTAGTGATGAAGTGGACAAGTTGTTAAGAATAGGGTTTATTACCGAGATGTAGTATCTCTAGTGGCTTGCTAATATTGTACTAGTTAAAAAGTGTAACAGAAATTAAAGGATGTGTGCTGATTATATTAATCTCAATAAGGCAGGTCTAAAGGACAACTATCATCTCCCCTGGATCAATCAGCTAGTTGATGCTACATCGGGTCATGAGCTCCTCACCTTTATTTATACATTCTCATGATATAATCAAATAAAGATATCATCATAGGATCGAGAATATCATCTCCTTTATCATAAACCTGATAAGGAGAATATATTGCTATCAAGTCATATCATTTGGGTTGAAAAATGTAAACCTGACATACCAAAGGATAGTAAACAAAATGTTCAAGCACTAGATCAGGAGGAATATCGAGTTATACGTAGATGACATGATGGTCAAAAGTAGAATGACAAACTCACATCTAGTGGACTTGGTTGAGACATTTTAAATTCTGAAGAGATTCAGTATACGCCTTAATCCATTTAACTATGCTTTCGGAGTCAGCTTAGAAAAATTTTTCGTATTTATTGTTCACTAGAGAGAAACAGATGCAAACCCCAAGAAAGTGCGAACCATACTGGAGATGCTTCTATCTATTTAATTCTCCATAAAATTCTCCAACTATATAAAGTTGGAACATTGACTTAAGAAAGTTAGGTTAAAGATCGTCATAAAGTGCTTCTGTCACGACCCGGGTATGATGAACTAACTTTCCAATAACTCCATTTTGGTCCGCATTCTCCACTTTCGATGTGGGACTAATGAGATATTACAGCTTCTATCTATTTATTTCGATTTTAATGGACTGTGAATTCCCTTTAAATCTAACTGTTTTGTGAAAGAAAATTAATTCATAAACAAATTTAGGTTATCGATTAAATCGCTATTACTACAAAGATATTTTCAAATCACGTCATGTGTTATTGTACCAGATAATTTATTTATTTCTTTTTTAGAACAGTGCAGAAAGTTGTCACTCATCATAAATAAATAAATAAATTTATTTATTTATTTCTTCTTGCAATGACAAGAAGAAGGCATTCACTCATCATTCGTACACCATAAAGCAGTCAGATTGCTGCATTTTGAGGTGTAAGCGATACTATTGTATTAGTATGTGGTTATTAGACTAGAATAAGCTATTATTTTGAATAATTTATTTAAAGCATCCTCAGTAATCTCTTTTACCGTCTCTAGGAATAATTTGTTTTTTAAAATATTCTTGTATTAATTTGACAGACTAGTTTGACCAATGAATCATGACTCGCGGTTTGGTCCGATCAACGTCCAACTTTAGACAATTTGTTCTTAAATTTACTGTTTGATCCACTGGTCCGACAGGACGAATCGAGTCTGATGCACAAGACTCCCTTAATCCACAACCAAAGAACAATATTATCAGCGCCGACGCTCCTAATGCTCTAGACAGATCTTGCTGTTGTCAAACCTCCAGCCACCATACGACATGTTAAATTTGGTTGGATAAGCAAAACACCCAACAGATCAGTTTGACTTAATCAAGGTTTTTGTCAGTTGACTGTCGTAAACCCTCGGGCTAGAATAACACAGACAACTAATTTTTAGTATACAAAGGCTGTAAGACTATGTAGTGGTTTCTTAAAGTCTGCAACAAGAGTTGCATGCAAACAATGCATATTACATAATCCAAGTATTCACACAAAGTACAAACACACATGCATCATGTAGAAATTGTAGCCTTAATCTGCTCAGCCAACTTGGATTCTGACAATCCCCAGCTCTAAATACAATGTTTCTATTCCAGCTTTCTAGAGAGTAATATTAATATTCGAGGGGAATGAGAGAAGGGCAAAAAAAAAATTCCGAGAAAATTTACTGCAAGAAATTATGAACAATTATCATGTACCAAAAAAAATTGATTTAACGTAAGAAATTATGAACAATTATCATGTACCAGAAAAATTATGTATTTAATCTAGAAGATATAATTTCTGTTCAACATCTCATATGATAACTTTGCTTCTCATCAAAGTAAAAAATAAGAGGAAAATTGAAAAGATGACAAAGTATGTAACTGGAAATGATAAGAACATGATTAAATGCATACACATAATGTATTTATATCATTGATTCTCTGCACACAATTGAGATACGAGCTCAACAACTCCTCTCATGGATGCATCATTCTGCGAAAAA
This sequence comes from Musa acuminata AAA Group, assembly GCF_036884655.1. NCBI lineage: Eukaryota > Viridiplantae > Streptophyta > Magnoliopsida > Zingiberales > Musaceae > Musa > Musa acuminata. Next base: position 40,819,088 of record NC_088341.1, read on the forward strand.
TGAACTCTTTAAAAGCATAGAAGTATATGATAATTGAGCGAAAGAAAACAATTGCATGTGTTGGTCAAAATTTGTCTCACCAGGTATACAACGTCAAATGCATCAAGGTAACTTTTGAAGGACATCTCTGTATTATTATTCCTGACAAGAAAAAGAAATTAATAAAAAAACGTATAAACTATATACAAATAACATATAGAATATGCCTTGTAACCTTCCTAATTTTTAAGTTCTTGCTTATTTATTAGTTTGGTTAGTCAGGTAATTGCAAATTATATATGGAAGTAGCACCTGTAATTGCAAATTAATTGTCCATCAAATCACAGAACAGTTGACATACTTGAGAACACCAAATAAGATACTCAATGAAAAAATATATATACATCGAATTTTGCATGAAAATTATACATGAATGAATGAGTTCATTACTTGATAGTATCTAAAAAGTAACTTACAGAAATCCAACTGCTATCTGGTTTTCATAACTCAGACCATCAGACATGCCCAGATCGCCAACATGATCTCCAAGAAGTAACACATTAGTTCTTTGCTTCATCAAGACACTATCAGGATTATATCCATTAGGATACCTGAATTTGTCATGAATAGGAGTAGCCATATCCAATGCATGCTCATTCTTGTTTAGCACATGAATTGTCTTTCCTGAGATTGGAATAATTGTAGCAAAGCAGGACAGACCGAGGATTAGAAAATGAAGAATAAAACTCATCAACAAAATTGTATAAAGGGTGAGTATGGGTTTTGTTTCCGGTAATAAGATCAAAGAATTGCCATGCCAAGTAACACATGTAAGAAAATGGATACACACTACATCAAACCATGTCGAGAATGCTAACAAATGGCCAGACCCTTTTTTTGGCTGCCCTGGGTTGCATAAGAACTTGCCAATTGACACGACATGAAATCGTATCGCGGCAGAATGACAACAACATCCGTGTGCCATGAAATGGCAATCCTTAATAAGACCATAGATTCATCTTGGATTTACTTTTTCCTATTCTTATGCCAATTTAATTGAAAAGACAGATAAAGTCGTTGGTAACTTCTAAAACAATTCACAATCTATTTTGCAATTTATGTATATAAGCTTTCTCATGATTAATACCATATGCTTATCAAGATTTAGCTTCTCAATGGAAGCAAAACGTCCATGTAGGACATTACGTCTTTGTTGTTGTTGTTGTTGTTGTTATTGTATCAAGCTTTAACCTAATATTTTCAAGTATACTTAGTTTTAGAATTACTTGATCAGTATCTTTGGCCCTTTTAAATTTCTGACCTTGTAACTTGAATTACCAATTGAGAGGAAAGGTCCAACTGCAAATAAGACACGAACAAGCAAAAGGATTCAATACACATGCATAGACAAAGTTTTAGGCTATGACATTTATATTACAAAAAGCAAAACCATATGATATAGTGAAGTGAACATGCACAGACAAAGTTTTAGGCTATGACATTTATGTTCAAAAAAGCAAAACCATATGACATAAGGAATGCAGACTTGTAAACTGTTTAAGATAAGGTGAAACAAAAAGGCACAAAACTTACCTTTAAAGGCAACAAGGCAGCCTTTTTCATCAAAAACCATTCTGTTGGAAACAACTTTGATATTCTTGAAAGATCTATGTAGTTTCTGCCTAAAAACCTGATAAATTATTTTTAAAAAGTTAATAAGGAAAAACTTGTCTGCATTGCAATGTGGTTCATAAACTAATAAGAGCATAGAAATTCCACTCAATCAGAACCTCTTCAATGATGTCTGCAAGGCCTGCGGAAAAGACAAGGACAGGCACATCTAGTTCCTGCACAATGAGCAAAAGAGTTTATTTAGTTACTCTTACGAGGACCCAGCATGAATCTTCATTTGTTTTATTTAGTGAACTATGAAAATTTGTGTGAAAACTTAGCAGCAGATACCGAAAGGAAAAGTCCAATTTTACCAGCAGAGCGTCTCCCCAACCTGTGAGCCCACAAGTAAGCACAAGTTTCTCACAGCCATGTGAGAGGAGTGTTTTTGGAAGGGTATTTGGAACAAATAACATTAGCTTTTTTTATCTTGATCACCTACTTGCTTGTGGATGGAGGCAGCATGACACTTTTGAGAGTGAGCCATGGAAGCCATACAAAGGTAAATAGAGCAATTCTTCTTCTTTTTCTTTTCCTTCTCATGGGTCTGGCAAAACCTTACTTGCTAGTTAGACTTAGGCAGTTTACGTTCCAAATCTGCTTCCTATCCTTCTCTATCAACACCAAGATGGCAGGTCCGTCCCTATTATCAAAGGTATCTGACAATTGGAAAAGTGACAGCCAGCTAATACCCAAGAATTCCAAGATGAAGGAGATCTAACAGCTGTGAAGCCTAGTCTACTTTCTCCTCTGTTCTTTTCAATTTTGTTTACCTCCTATTCTTTACTTTCCCTGTCCTCATGTGCTCCTTTTTCTCTCCAGGAGGAGGGACCCAGGCAGCAATCTCCTGCATCCCCTAAAATAGGCAGGATAAAGAAGGGTTCTAAACAAAGGGACCAGGATGCACAGTAATCAATGAGGCAAACTTATTATAGTATGGGCCACAGATAGGATAAGACAAGAGACCGGGTTACTCAGATTTTTTAAGCTCTTCAATGATAGCAACTGCCAATCCAATTAGAGCACTGGTTGAATTCTAAATACCTGGTATTCGTGGCAAAACCAAGACTTACACTATAAGACTTGAAAGGAGCAAATCTCTGTGTTACTTAACAATAGCCAATTTACAAGAAAAACAGATCTAGTTGCCAAAATTGTAGTTCAGAGGATAGATAAATTAATTCCATGCTCATATCTGTGGTGGCTGAAATTGTGTTAAACATATCAGTGTTACAGTAACTAAGTGTCTATAGTACTAATTAAATCTCAACGATATTAGCTATCATACGAGTATAATTCTTTTTCCGCTTCAGAAGGATATTATGATTTATAGTACACATTCTCGAGTCCAGTAGAATGGCAGTTGCTGATGTGGCATAGGCAGTAAGATCTCTTTTTTTCAAACTACACAGCCAACAAAACATGCCATCTATCTATAAAAGAAAATAAAGAACCCAAAGGAGCTCCTTTAGAAAGCTTGCGAGGAAACCTTTTCAACACCACAGTGGCTGTTATAGAAGTTTATGAGTGATGCAGAACACGCCTTGTTGTACGTCTAAGCCCACAACTTTCAACAAGTACAAGAAACTAGAGAAACTACAACATAAAAATCCTACACAAATGCTATAAGGGTAGCTTAAAATAATAAAATCAACTCAATAGTTATGTATTATAGACCATTTATGAATTAAAAATTAAAACTTTAAGCAGCCATTTAGCCCACTCAACCATTGATGAAAAAAACAGTATATTGATGAAATCTTCTTAGAATTTAACATATGATCAATATTTATACAACCAAAGAATGTTTTGTGCACAAGTAATTAGTCTGCACAATCTACATATAAACTAAGTGCAACCAGAAGATCAAGATATTGAACAAGTAGTCTGCACAATGTACAAATAGAAGGCAACCAGAAGATCAATACAAGTGGGCTACTATTTCACATCCATCCAGTCTAAACTGTATCAACTATTTTAAACTAGCCATTCCAAAAGTCTCTTTTGTGGAGAAAGTGTTGACAGATCAGTTGATGAACATGATAAACAAAGATTTTCCATTACACAAGATTAATTTCTGAAAATCTGCCCTTCCATATTTCATATCTAATAAAGTGCCCTTGTTCAAAGATAAGAAACATCCCCATTAGGGGGTCTCTTCCTTTTTTCTGTGCTTTTATGTGTATGATGTGTGTGGGTGATGATTCGGTTGTGGGGTAAGGGGTTGCAAATATCAAATATCTGAGTAGTTTGAGCACCTAAAACACATTTAATCAATTTAATATATTTAGGAAATCTATTATTAGCATGCAACATCCACCAAATAAACTTGTAATATTGCTTTTGATGTCTATCAGTATTGACATGATGACAGGTTTGCTCTTTTTAGGAGGAACATTATGATATAAGGCGGACGTTCTACAACAGCCCAGAAGATACAAACTGTACTGGTTCTATGATATCCTAGAAGGTTGTACCAATCATGATCATTCTACAGTGAGTTCCACAGCTCACGTACTGCTTAACTGCACGAACAGACCAAACATCACAGGATCTGTGAAATATTAGACCAACCTTAGTTATATGAGATTCTAGGTGCATATGGCCACTTGGAAAATTTGATCTTCAACAAGATCATAGCCAATTTCTTAACAAGCAACCATTTGAAAGAATAAAATGAGTCGAATGCTAGCTTTAGGATAGAGGATACTTCACATGTTGTGAGTGATTACAAATAAAGAAAGCTGGCTGGCATTAAAGTCTGGTGTAATGGCTATTCTTAAATAACATATTTAAGCAAGCTACTCTGCTGCCAATATCTATTGCATAATGCATAAACATGTATATTGGAATATGGAAATATGCATGCCACATGTCACTATTTAAGATGAATAACAAAAAAATACACATTGATAACAATCTACTACTTGAAAAAAATAGTGGTGAGGTAATATGAATGATCAAATTGTAATCTTTAAGCACCAACACAGCTAACTTTTAGAGAACAGTCCAAATATTTGTAAAATTGGTTTGTAATCTTCCAAATATTCTATGCTGCCCTTGGCAAGGTGCCTAGACAATAGAAAATATCCTTTAGCTGGACCTATATTAAACACAATAGTTTCTGCTAGCTCCTAATCGTGATGACTAGTTCAAATAGTAGTACTATTTATTTCATACCCATTAAAACTAATGCCCTTTATTAAGTTGAAGTCTATGGTAACTACCTTAAATATAAGTCATGGGAAGGAAAGGCTGATAGAAGCAGTGACCACATAAAAACCTAGAATTGAGGATCAAATAAATGAAAAAATGATTATGAAGAAACTTTCTTCCAAGCACCAGTTATAAAATCTTTCTAATTTGTCAAGCAAATTATTTTCTTATCTATATCTTCTTTAAGAAATAGTCTCAGATTGTATTCAAGCCATCTAAAAGTGGTCCTGTACATGGAGTTATTAACAGGGTGATCTTATAGTGATGTCATATGAGAATCAATATTGATCATATTCCTTAGTGGAAGTATATGCATGTCGTGCTTACCTAAAAAGTATTTATTGCTTAAATCATCAAAAATACCAGCTTATGATGCTTTAACTTGCCATTCCAAGACCGCTAAGATACTGATAAACCAGGTGCAACCTATCTATATAGCTTGGTATCATTAAAATAAATAAATAAATACCAACCAGTACCAACAAATAGGTAGGATCAATGTATTTCCTGAATTGTCATTATAAATAACTGATTTATATAGGTTGGCCCAATCAGTATTCCTCTTCTAAAGCAACCTTAAAATTTTCATTATATATTTTCTGAATAACCAATAATTGCAAGTGATTTTTATAGAACTAAAGTTCTATGATACTATAAATTTATTTTATATTTCATGAATAAAATGCTTTACTATTTGATTCTGACCTCGCCACTACAAAGTTATCCATACTATCTCTCTCCTCATGGCCTAGCAATCAGGATATGGAAAAATGAATCATAAACAATGACAAGCTTCCAAAAAAACTTGTTTAATGCTAATTAGGTAAACTGACATATCCCAAAGGTCATATGCAAACTCCATACCTCCAATAACTCAAACAGCTCAACAACACCATCTCTAAAAGCAATTGTAGCCTCAGAGACAGATTTCTTTATTGCATCAAAGGAAAGGCCTCCCTCGATTAGAAGACCATGTGTCTTCTCCCACCTGCAGGTTCAAAGAACATCAAGTTTCAAAGTTGCAGGATATGAAATCTTAGGTGCCTGTGCACTTAACCAACTCAAATGTTAATTGTTAATTAAAAATGAGTAAATAAGTAATACAGTTAAAGGTACACCACATGGCAGGAATTTGTCTACATAGAAGCAAATAATAAATTTATGACTTTTTGGTATGGTCAAGGTTCGCTGTACCGTACCGACGTTTCGACCTGGACTCGGTACGGTACGGTATGGTACCGGTGTATCAGACGGTACATTAGGGCATACCGAGCAGTACGCCCTGGTGTACCGAATATTTTTTTATTTTTCATACTGTAGCAGTGCTACAGTATAGTACTGTAACACTGTAGCGGTACCGGACGGTCCGCGTACCGATAACCTGTCGGACCGGTATGTACCGCCCGGTACGGGTGGTACACTTCGGTACGACAGACCTTGGGTATGGTATCTTAGTACTTAAGAAATTTAATAAACAGCAGATCCACATAATTGAAGTGGCCAAAGAAGGACTAAGTAATGGTTTTTCCATCATTACTAAATGAAACATTCAAGTCCGGTAATCCATAAAAACTTTCTTCCTAGTATCAAGTATCAACTATGAACTATCAGGCTAGAAATGGAAACAAAGTCATTATAATAAGTGGTGCATTATGTGTTTAGGATGGCCTGTGTGGGCTATGACATTAGTTATTATATGAGCACCATCCACCCCAGAAGTGCACCTGCTGTTTGCTTTCTTTTGGGGGCTTAGCATGCATGATTTCAGCTCCTGGCTAACATGCTGGTAGGTCAAGATGGAGGCTTTCCTCAAGCTACCATCTTTGTCCTGGTAATTTCATCTTAACATAACTTTTTTTCACCTTCAGACTTGGCATACCTACAACCTATAGATTAATCAATTAACGAATCGATGTGATCTTGATAGAGTATGATTTATGAAATGCTTGGCCAATTAGACATGTATTATGATGATCCATCAATTTAGAATCTTCAAGTCAAATCCATGTATGTCAAGACTCGTTGGTGCTTCTGGATACTTGCATGATCCCTTTCTGAAACTGAATAAATATACCAACCTGAAACAGTAAAAAGTTGCTTAACTAATTAGTTCTGGAAGGTTTGGTTCCTACGATATGGGAACTCGTAACAGTTATTGCAAATTCAAGGCTTTATCATAAAAGTCATATGTTTAGGGTCCCAAGTTCTTTCTTACGAGCTTGGAGTTCACATATGGATGTGATACCCCTTTTACTAGGAATCCAAAATATTGGCATGCTTCATGAAAGCCAGACGATCATGGTTTAAAATTTTGGGAAAACACAAGCCAAAGAACTCATGAATTATAATTTGCTCCCCTTAAGACTAAGCTTTCATGTTATAAACAAAATAGTCAATCTGCTAAAGTATCACCAACTTGATTGCCATGATTTGTTGCTATTATGTTTTACTTGCATATGTAAAGTCCATGATGAATTTCATGTACTTTTGTTAGTTTTGACCTAGTCATACTTGTTTTCAAATTTGTAGTTAGGATATTAAGATTCATGTGCTTGCTTTCATTGAGCAAGGATAACAGACTATGTTTCATGACTATATTTCAGACTAATGTATAAGAATATCTAAGGGTAATAGCTGCTAACCAATATGAAAAGACTTGCCCTTGGTACATTTACGACCAAAAAATGTGAGTCTGCACAGGCAAAGAATCAATCATGGCCAACATTGTAAACCAAAGACATTCTGAGGCATCTACAATAGAAAACAGATAGTGTAGAAAAAATAAGCTAAAGAAATTATCAACCAATGATAACTGCGTTTCAAGCTCCCAATGTAGGCCAACACCATATTAACAAGATGTGACCAAACAAGAAATTTTCGGAAGCAAGGACATCCACATACCATTCTTCCATCAGTTTCGTTTTCTCCTTGATGGGAATGGTTGGCGAGATCTCCAAGGGATGATAGTATTCATACAGCGCCTGCCTCTTGGCATCATACTCCGCGTTCCCCTGCTGTAGCAATCCATTGCTAGCTAACCACAACAAAAGCCAGGAAAACCTAATCAGAACCGACACCATGTCCACGTACTAAATCAGAGGAAGGGAGCCATGCAACCGACTCTGCCCACGGCGGCCATCAATCCAATACCTCGTGAGCGTGCCGTCAAAATCGGCAATCACCTAAAAGTTACAAGTAATGGGCAATAGATCAAACACTGAGATTGCATTAACAAGGGAGAATAGAGGACAAACGATCAGGCTTCTCGCCTGGAGTTTAGTCGGGCCGGCGCTCCGAATTGCGGTCTTCCTCTTCTCCAGCGACTCCGGGTCTCGAACGGCGACACCCGGGGGCGACATGGTCGTGGAATCCATCGAACCTCTACTGGATCGCGGAGTTCTCGGACGAAAGCACTGGAATGCAGGGGAAGAGACGGTTGTGGGAGGAAAGCGAGGCGGAGGAGGGCGATGGAGGCGGCGCCTGCGAGACTGGTGGCGTGGTGGATGCGGCAGAGTCCTCCGGGCCTCAGTAAGATGGCGCGGTGGATGCACCCCCCCGGGCTTCGATGTTGTGCGATTCTTAATTACTTAACATATTAGCTAAATAAGGGAAAATTCATTACGTAAAATTCCTAATTACTTAATATTTAAAAAATAAAATAATTAACTTAAATTAAATAACGTATAATGGTCTGCATAAACTTTGAACTCAAGACCTATCACTTGTATAATAATATATAAAACAATTCTAATGTCTCACTAGAGACCTAAGTATTAATTACTTTTTAATCTTTAAATATATTTATTATATGAATGTTAAAAAGTTTCTTTATAGATTTATTATTTTTGTCTTATAGATTTTACCATTTCTAGGAAATGATTGATAAGGGACAACTTGAACCATCCAAAAAGATTGACACGTGGGCACCTCCACCTCAAACACCAATTGCGACATGTATTCACGTAAGGAGATGACAGTTATAATAGTTTAACATATTGTTAAGTCACACCAATAAATATTATGGCATCGTGACAAGGAGGTTGAGCCACGTTAGCTATTGTTGCACCACATGAACAAACATTGTGTCACCTTGGCAGTTTGTTAAGCCATATCAATCGACATTATGCCACCTCAACTGGTTTTAACCACTCCAAACCACCTGCGACTATTTTCATTCATTCATTCATTCTCTTTTGAACATACCTATTTTCACTATAATTTGGACACTATTAACTTAGACATCGAAGAGACTTTCACTATAATTTGGACACTATTAACTTAGACATCGAAGAGACCTGCTGATGTGACGTGATGCAGTTATCATTTAAACCTATGCCCATCAATTTAAACTTACTAACCTATGCCCATCAATTAATTAAAGATAGTTGAGGTGGCGTGACACTCGCTAATGTGGCTTAACAAATTGCCAAGGTGGGACAACATTTGCTGATGTGGCTTAATCGCCTGCCCAAGTGGCACAACGTCCACTAACATAACTCAACCACTTGCTAAATAATATGTGGGCCCATTATGAGGTGGGACAACATTTACTTATGTGGCTTAATAATATGTTAAATTATCGTAATTGTTTAAATCTAGGTTTAAAATAATTGATGGGCGAATTTAAACTCCGGCAACAATGCAAGATAAGAGACAATGATAAGTCCACCGAAGGTAAAGGTAAAACAATCCTTTCATGGGACCAAGGACATTCTAAGAGAATTTTCTAAAATTAAAATGCTATACAAGAAATTCTCAAACTTTGAGTAATTAGCATCAAGTTGTTTATTTTCTTTGCCTTCTTTGTTGATAGAGAAGACAATAACAATAATGAATTGTTTCATGTAAGCAAATAGCAAATTTACCCACACATAGAAAACGCATTAGTAACACACAAGAACTACAACTATATTCGATAATTTCTAATTTTTTTCTTGAAAGATCAAACAATATCAATCGGAAAACATATGACTAAAGGAAAGATGCAATCCTGGATGATATCAGTGAGCATTCGGAAGTCAAAAGGATGCGCATGCAAAGGCTGTGAATGGCCTGCAGTTGCAAATCATGCACATGCAAAGGCTGTGAATGGCCTGCAGTTGCAAATCAGAGTTTTGCTCCATGAGTACCATGGTGAAGATGGTTATGAGAGTAATTCATTAGTAACCTAATGCAAACCAAGGTCAATTAGTTATGCTTATTGCTGAGCGCACTGCACTCTCTGGGCACCTCCATGGACATCATCATCATCCTCCTCATATGCCTCCTGAGCCTGAGCTTGCTTCCTCCGCATCTCCTCCTCCATGTTAACATCATGTACTGTTGTTTCCTCGCACTCATCCAGCTCCATGTCGGTCATCTGAGACGCAGGTTTTGGAGGAAGCACAGCCTCAAGAGCTTTGCACTGATCTGGTGTCAGTGAATCCGGGAAGTCCACCGTAAAGTGGATGTAGAGCTTCCCCCTCATGAAGGGCCTCTGGTACATTGGCATGCCCTCGTCATTTATTGCCTTGAATTGATCTACATCGATAGCAATATGTCATTGATTTAAAGCCTGGACTGAGAATATTAAATTTTTGAACAGGCTAATTTAAGTTTCATACCGGGCTTCACAACTTCACCAGGGTTCAACTTGATGAGTAGTTGCCTGTTATCTAAATGGGTCAAAACAAACTGGAAGCCACAGAGAGCTTCAGTAAGGGATAATGTGTGCTCGTAAAAGATATCATCTCCCTTTCTCTTGTACTTTGGATGATCCTTCTGTTGCAGTACAAACACAATATCTCCAGTAACCGTATCAGGCTGCAACACACGAGCACACAATCTAGGTTAGTACATCAAGAACAACAAGAAACTAGACATAATTATGTGTACCCCAACTTAGTTCTTATGGATTAGTGTTTTCCATAACATACCGCCTCATCTGCCTCTCCAGGGAACGAAATCTTCTGGCCGTTCTGCATTCCTTTCTCAACTATTACCTCCAGCACTTTCTTCTCCTGAACAACCTTCTCACCTTTACATTGCGGGCAGCGATCTTTGTCATTAATCATCTCCCCTGTCCCCTTGCACTCATTGCAAGGGTGCTGCATTTGCTGGATCATGCCAGGCCCTAGCTGACGAATTGTGACCTTCATGCCCGAACCTTGACAACCAGAGCACTTCATTGAAGCACCGGACTTAGAACCCTTCCTGTACAAGTATTGAGAGATTACGGAACATTCAGCGCATATACAACATTCCAACAGAGGCAGACAACACACCCCTTGCACTTTTGGCAGATAACATTCCGTGAAAGAGAGAGTTTCTTTGAAGTCCCATTGTACAGATCCTCTAAAGACACCTTAAGAGGATGGATCACGTCCTCCCCCCTCCTTTGCCTTCGTCCCCGACTGCTTCCACCTCCTGTCCATGGCAGGTAACACTACTACTTAGGAGGAAGTGAGGAACTGATAATTTTAAATCATTATGCTAATCCTGGTGGCACAATATTATGTTAACAGTTGGAAAACACACACTAGAGTGCACAGCTTTACCTCCAAAGGTGCTTCCACCGAAGAATGACTCAAAGATATCAAACGGGTTGTGGCCACCTCCACCGCTGCCCATTCCCTCCTTGAGGGCATCCTCCCCATACTGATCGTAGATTTCACGCTTCTCAGGGTCACTTAGAACCTCATAAGCCTGGGCCAATTCCTTGAACTGTAAAGGGAAACCATAACATTTTTGTTATAACCATCTCCAAGACAAGAGAAATAGATCATTATTCATGATTGCCTAACAAATTATATCACAAACCTTTCATACATCTTAACGAAAAATAGGCAACATATAATAAGACATCAATGAGTTAAACTAAGAACATTTCAACCAAGCAAACAATCTCAACTCTCCACATCATCTAGAACCAATCTCATCCCTAAAATTGAGAGAAAAAAGTTTTGATGACTTCAAACATTTGAATAGAGATTTTTAGCTATTTTCCCGGCTCTCCACATACACAAGTATTACAGTGCATATTATTGCCAAAAGAGATAGATTTACACTCAATTTTCGGATCTATACACCACTAAGTATGATCTATATTTCCACTCAATTTTCGGGTATATACACCATTAAGTATGATCTACCATATACTTTCAGAATCAGATCCAAGTCAAAAGCACACTGATCATAAACCAGCAAACACACCAAAGAAACATGTATAAGCAAGTGCTGAAAGATCAGTACATCAAGACAAAAAAACTGACCTTTCTACCACAAGATACCAACTGACCGAAGAAAAGTCTACCTAATGGCAAAAGTAGGTAAAACAATGAGCAAACGCTAAAGATGCATCCAAAAGCTAAAGATAAACGACGGAAGACGGTCTTCCTAACACAAATCGTTGATCGGGACATTAATTTCACCTGTTCAACGACAGATCAACGCAACAAGATGCCGACAAGCAAGGATTTCCTCACCTTTTCGGGGTCGCCGCCCTTATCGGGGTGGTTCTTGATGGCGGCCTTGCGATACGCCTTTTTCAGATCCTCCTGCGACGCGTTCTTCGACACTCCGAGGATCTCATAGTACCGCGTGTTGTCGCTCTTCTTGGGCGCCCTCCCGAACATCTTTTCGGCGAAACCCTAGTCAGTCAGTCTATCCGAGATCGCAAGCGGAACCGCGAGATCGGTACCTCAGTGTTGCCCAAGCGTGAATCGGTTCCAGAACGACGCAACCCGATCTGCTGAATGGAGATGACGATCGAGGGAGGGAGGAGGAAATAAGAGGCGGAAAACGCTAAAAGTGGGGTGGGTGGGCTGGAAGAAGGCTCTAGAAGCTGATTCCCCGAATTGGTCCATGAGGCAATCTGGATCGTCAGATCGAAGATGGGCGGTCGAGATGGGGAGTTCTCGTTGTTTTCCGTGGACCCTTTTGCATGCCACAATGGGAATGGAAGCAAAAGTCGAGGCAAAGACGTGTTTATTTTCTTGAAGTGTTTTTCCCTTCGAAGTGTTTTCTTGGAAGTGTTATCGAAATATAGCAAAAGTCAAGGAAAGTGTTTTTCAAATTTACCAAGTTAAATAAAATGATAAATGTTATCGAAATATAAGGAGGCATCTATTTGTTTTTCTTTTCATTTGAGTTCATTTATGTGGATGTTCTGAGCCAACATTATAATTAGTGTTATCTGTGTCCTTAAATCATTATTAATATATAAATATATATTATAGTATTTTTATTATGTTATAGTGTTTTTCTATTGTTGTTAAAAATACTACAGCGCATTGTAAAAATATTATAAACATAATAATTTTATAAAATTCTATAAAAATATTATATTATAATTTTTTATATGATTAAAAACACATTCGTTTTATGGAAAGATACATAAAAAATATATATATATATATATATATATATATTAGGCAAACAAGTTGAGTGCTATTAGAATCATTTTCCTATAAATAATCAAAAAATAAATAATTTTAATATATATATATATATATATAGTGAATAATATTGTTTTCTTTTAAGTTATATAAAAATAATTATTTTAATTTATTTATTATAATATGCATTTAATGATTGTAACATGTGTTGATGTTCACCCACTATTTGTTATCATTGTGAAGAACAAAGAAAATAAATCAATGCTACGCCTGATGTAATTGGCGTTTATTATAAATATCTTAATTAGTGTCTATTGCAAGACTAATTCAAAATTATTATGAGATAGTTGCTTGGTGCCAAAGAATGAGTTGGGATGCCCTTAATTAATCATCAATATATTTTCCCTCAATGACTCTATTGGGTTGGCATCCTCCGATTGGACTAACTAATGTCAATTTGCTTTAATGACAAACGTAGCATCATGATTGGATGTTTCATCTATTATTTCGTGGATGGCACGCGGCATGTCGGGATTGATGTATTGTCACTTTATTGGTGTTGATGATACCGTGTCATTCCTCTGCAATCTCGATTGTCCTTCCTCCGATTAGTATTTGTCGCAGTCTCAAAAATATGTGAGAAAATGAACATATGAACGTTTTATTTTTTCTTTTTAGCTTTTTAGTTCCCTCTAACGCAAATATTGGATATGTTATTGCTTTATTATTGTTGACCGAAGAGTCAATATATGGACCAGTCCAAAAAATCCATGTAGGTCACATGGATATGATCCAAGTAGGAAGCTAAGGTGGGAGATGAACTCCTAAGATGTTGCTGGTTTACAGTGATCAATATGTGGTCGTCTCGACGTGTAGCTTATTTATTGACGGAAGCTCAATGGTTGTCTCGATGAGTGCCTTAACCTTGCTTGGAAACGCTCAGCGTCGTCTCAAGGTGCTCCTTAGATGCATTAGGATCATGCACGGTCGGTGTCAAGACAGATATCCTGACCCGACCCCTCTGATTATTAAGCCAGTAGAATAGGTGGATAAGATTTTATAGAACACAAAAGAGTTTATATTGAGCTTGCTTACCCCATCTAGTTTTGAGGACTAACGTTTATACCTGATTAGCCAATGGAGGGCAGTCGACTGCTCATTATCCCTGAAGCTCCTCATATTGTCAGGGGCTCATTTATATCGAGACTACTAAACACGTCTTCTTGATGATTGCATCAGGGAAGGATGGTTAGGGCGCATCATTTATCAGGGCAAGAGCACATTTGAAACAAACATGAGATGGGGCTAAGTGTCGAGTGGTTGGAGAGAACAACTGCATCACGCTGTCTAGGATTAATGTTTCCTATGATTATGCATGCGAGCCCTTTTGAAATCATGGATGAGGCAATAGGTCATTGGAGACTAGTGATGTGACCGAGGGGAGAACCAAGAGGGTGGTTAACTTGTGCAACTTTCTCAGTGATCGCACTCCGATTAACGATCATGTGAGGGGGGTGGCGTAGGCTCTCGTGTGCGCGTATCGACCCTAACAAGCAATCCATAGCTAAGCGAGTCATTTGTATGCAATGCTTGTGTTATTGCTTTCGCTATTGTAATATATTTTTTTTTCGTTTACAACATCACAAACCTCCATTGCTTATGATGCTACTCATCCTCCAATCACATGTGCCGTATGTGTAAGATGAGTGGTTGAATGCCATTTAATTATATTCCCTCGATTCAACTATTACACGACGTGCATAGGACTCGAAGTTGAGGTAATTTTATTTCTTCCAATAAATTATCTTAATTGGGTGATAGGTATTTGAACTTATTATTTGGATTCTATTCATACCATTCATAATCCTTTTTATTATTCATATTTTTTTAAAAAAATAATAAAATAATATTTACTATCCAAATATCTTTTAATTTTATTTTTACCCTCATTTTTTTCTTTTTCTTTTTTTTCCTTTGTCACAATCCGCATGCACACTCTATTATTATTGGCTCTTCCAACCGCCAATAATATCTTTTAGGTTAATGCAACTATAGTATTTTCTGACTCATTATAAAATATACATAATTTTAAAAAATTAAATTATCATAAAAAATATCAAAATTTATTTTTGATATCCTTCTCTTTAATTTTTAGTTCGTCTTATTTTATTATCCATCTTTTTCTTTTGTTATTTTACATCATCTTCAATTGAGAGGACGAGAAAAAAAAATATAGATAAAGAATACAAAGATTTATATTAAAATTAAATTATAAATTAAGAGTATGTATTTATTTATAAAAACAACATAAAAAATATTTAATTTTTTTAACATGAGATTGTAAATAATAAGGAGATTACTAATGGTAATATCCTAAATTGTTATAGTATCATGATAAGAAATTTAACTATCTTATGACCATTATAATCACGTTTCACTCCTTTTTCATTAAATCATTATTTTTTTTACCTTTGGGGTGTGTCATCCATCCGAGCATGATGACTATGACCTTTTTGTATGAAGATTTATTTTCAGAAGTTACGAGGCTATTTTACTTAATTCATTATTTATTAGAGAGAGTTATCTCGCAACACTATATAATGCCGGAGTTGAGTCATCGTTTATCCTAAAAAATTAAGTTCTAAAAAAAGCTTAATATTATTGTTACATTGAGATCGTTGATTGATGAGTCGGTTCGACTTGGTTCAACGTTAAAAGTATAGGTCCTTCCTGGAGAGTTGACGTGAAAAAATATTATGGAGAGTTGGTGTGAGGTGTGGGCATAAAAAGCTGCTATGGAGAGATGGTTGGTCGGGGGTTGGCATGAGCAACCGACATAGAGAATTGGCGTGAGGAGCTAGCATAGAGAGCTGGCATGGGGAGCCGACGTAAAGAGTTAGCATGGAGAGTTGGTCGACAGGGAGTTGACATGAGGAGTCGACGTAGATAGCCAGCGTGGAGAGCTTCCTACCTATGGAGGGAGCAAACTGATATGAGAAGATGGACCATCTTGCTCATGAGGAAGTCATCTCCTAACTCTTCCTCAATTGCATTGGGGATCCTGCACGACAAGTCGATGCCTGGGGGAGTCTCGATACGACCTCTTCGATGTTTAAGTTAAGGAGATGGGGAATGAGTGAGTTAACTGTATTAAGGAGAGTGTAGTGTTTGCTCGCTTGCCTCTGTTTGGTATGAGGCTTGATTTTTATACATGAGCATCTAACGACGAGAATGGAGATCAGTGATTGTCCCCAATACACTACTCATCATGTGCTATTAATGGAGGTGGCTTATCGATGCATTGTCCCAAGGTCAAAGTCGACATTGGGCCATTGGGATGACATTCTCTATCGCTTTGAGTTTGGTAGAGAATGATCCCTCCTTTAGTCATCCAAAAGGGGAGGTGTGGGGAAGGCGAACTATGCCACTAGCAGTGATTTAAAAAGCGCTAAGTACCAAAAGGCGCCAAGGTCCAAAAACGCTCTATACCAAGGTCCAAAAGGCGCCAAGTACCAAAGGCGAACTATGCCACGAGCGAAGCGAGATGCTAAAATATAAAAATATATAATATAATTAATAAATATAATTATTTAAATAAAAATACTATTAAATTAAGAAAAGTAGGTACAAAATCACAATAAAAAAATCATAATAGTATTTTTTTATTTTTAAATTAAAACTATATTATTAAATAAATAAGAATTAATAGTATTAAACTAAAAAATAATATATTATTAATCTAATAAATAAAAATACTATTATTAGTATACAGTTAGTAGTATACTGTTAATAGTATAGTGAGAAGAGTGTGAGAAGACCGAGGCTACTGAGGCAATGATAACAGTAGTAGACGACAGCTGTAGTTAGAGCGGGAGCGGCGAGTGACAACGGGAGTGACGACAGTAGTGACGAGCAGCGATTGTGGCAGCGATGAGCAGTTGACGAGTAGCAATTGTGACAGCGGCAAGTAGTGACAGTAGCGACAAGCAACAACGATGACATTGACAGTAGAGAACAGCAACATCGGAGAAGAAATCTCAACGACAAAATCGTGAGTGTTAGAATTGGGAAAGTTGGGGAAATCGCGAGAGAGAGCCTGATATCAGTGATTTAGTTGGTTCGATTGAACCAACTAAAGCATCAAAGACTAATCAGACCTAAAATCTGGTTCGGTCGTCTGATTTAAGCCAGGAGCTCGCCTGTACTCGGGTGAGCGCCCAGGCGACACATCTTTGAAGCGAGGCGCTCGGGCCTCGCCTTACCTCGCCCGAGCGCCTATTGAAATCACTGGTCGCTAATCATTAATGCGGCGACATGACTCTTTCTTCGTGTTAGTGAGGAGTGGTTCTTGTAGTTCTCTAAGATAGGTATGTATCATAGGCTGATTTCCTGTTGACGATTGGTTGGTGGGAGCCCCTCATACCTTTGCTTAGGTGGCCTACTCGGGCAGGTGATAGGATGAATTGGTGAGCTGATACTTTCCCTCCCTATCAAATGTATTTATAACTCTATACTTCCATTAAACATAATGGATTTCACTTGGATACTTGATTGCCTGAACAATGCACCTTAATCGTAATCCTGGTTTTATATTGAAAAATATAATTTTATACAATTTACAAGGCTAATTATAAAATTTTAATGTAAATAGAGGAGGAAACAAAAAGTGGTTTCTTTTGGCCTTTTGATCGGCCGACTGATGAAAAGTGCACCTGCAACTTCCGGCTTTGGAAGAGAGCAGGAAAAGGGCAGGGAAAAGGCGTGAGCGAGAGAGGGGGGCACAGGACAAGTTGGCAGCCAAGAAAGCAAAAAGGAGGGAAGAAGAAAAGGCTCGTAACAGTGACGAGAGATGGAAGTGTACGCCCCCCTCGATCTCAAAGTCTGAGGTGAGCTCCGGTTTCGAATCCCTTGTTTAATTCCCACCGTCGCCCTCGCTGAGTTTTGTGTTGATCCGCACATGGGGTCTGAGCTCTTGGTCGAACCCCTTCTTCTCGATGTCGCCCGTTTGTGGGGTGCTCTAGTTGAATCCGAGTCTTTTTTTTTTCGTATTCGTGTTCCTCCATTTTTGTTCTTCTTTGTTGTCAAGTTGCGATTTTTCATGCACCGTATTTGATTTGTTGTTGGTCCTCTGTAAGATGAGCGGCTTGTGGTGTCAGTTTTGAGCTAAAAATTGGGTTTTGCTAGCTTTGGAGTGAAATGGCTGGTGCTGATTGGAATGCTTCTGAGTTGATTTTGCCAGAATGTCTTTTCTCTTGATGCAAGCCAACTGCAATCTGTTGCATTTTCTCAAACGGTGCCATTTTTGAGCTAAAAAAATTCGAATTTTGATTTCTTTGAAGTGAAATGGTCTTTGCGGATTTGATTGCGTTTCAGTCGATCTTGCTATATTTGGAGTACGAAATCCCTTCAGAGCTCATTCTACAATATGTCTCTTCCCTTTTATGCGATCGAACTGCAATGTGTTGCGTTTTCTCAATTCATTTAGGTGGACAAACACCAGTACATTGACGTAGATTTGATTTTTTTACTGGCATTTAAGAGAGTGTTTGTTTACCTACTATCCGATCATGTAATATATTGTCAATTGTGTTATCCATTATGGAGTTGCTTCCACCGTTTTTCTTATTTGTATCCCACACATTAGACCTGACTGGGATCTGATGATGGCTTCATCTTCACTTCCGCATCCTTGCTGAAAATTATTTGCATGGCCCAGGTAGAATGAGCTTGTCTGGTAATTTTGTCGTGCTTCAGGTTTTTCTTTGTGAGCAACTTGCCTTCTGTAATTACTTAGATTCTTCTTAGTTTAACTACCCAGATATTGTCTTTTGTAGAGTGGGGTTCATCAAGAAATGGTTGACTTGTATATTGTGCATTTAAAGCTTACTTCTTTAATTGAACCTTCCTTAGTCTCTACCTATCCATAAATCAGTTGTTATTTATTCAATAGACAAGGATCTTATGACTGGCAAGATAATAATATCAATCCCATATAAAATAGACTACTATGCTTTTGGAAAATAGAAATGCTGCTTATGATGTGCACGACTTAAGCCAGTCATACGTGACATGCGTCCAAATGTATCAACCCAATCCCCACCCTATACTGCATTCTAGGTGCATGCCACATCTGGAGCACTTGTTCCTCGAGTCTTGCAGTCATTGAATTATCGTATCTGGCAATTGCTTGTTAGATGAATGCAATTCAAGTTAAGTTGAGACAAGGGATGAAAGTACAGACAAAATCAGATTGGATTCTGCATAAGCTTATGAATCCAACCTGAAATTCTTAGCCAACATTTCATGTCAGATTTGAGTTGATTAGTGCTTTATGCATTATCAGGTGTTGATCTTGGACCAACGCATTCTGACAATGTTAATGATGCAAAATGAGAGTCCATACCCAAAATTTTAGATTGGGCTATGAGTTGCTCTTTGTGTTATTGGGTTCATTACCAAGCCCCAGATGAAGGATAATTTTTAAATAAAATGCTCCCCTTGATGATTTGACCATAGTATATCTGTTTCTCTTGTGATGACTGAACTTTCTCCATTGTTAGCTGAATTGAAGTTTATCTCTTCTATATCAAGATTGTGTCCTGGATATAAGGACTTAATAACAGTTGTTCCTCAAAACCAAAATAATTCTCAAAACTTTGAATAAGAGAGAGGAAATCATCATGGCAAATGTCTTTGTCCTAGAATGAACATAATTTCTTCCATTATTTTTCATTTTATAGAATCATGGACGACGCAAAAGTAGATTAAGCATCCTCATATTATGTCCTTTTATATCATCCGGAGCAAGTTTCTAGTTTCCCTATTGCCAATCTTTTGTTGCTTGCTTAGGAAAGGGGCATAGCCCTAAATGATGCCCTAAAGGGCAAATCATCAGATGAAGAAGATGAGTAGAATAGAAAAGTAGACAGGTAAACCAATAGAGAAAGAATGATACAAGGTAAAAAGAAGTTAGAGAACACTTTTTATGTCATAGAAAAACATGTACAACTTATTTCTTAGTTTTATTGTCATATGTATAACTTATATATATTGACCTTTTATAGTCTTTTTCTAGGGTGTCTATGTATAACTTAAGGAGGGAGAGAATTAGCTGAGCTGCTTCTTATGCAACCTCCTTAATTATCTTTAACTAAGTTCAAATACTTTAAACATGTGACTCATATATAATGGAAGAGTCAATGATGCAAGTTCATTTTTGTTCTTGTCTTGAAGCTTCCAGGTCATAGATAATTTGAACTTTTCTTTATTTTCCAAGCTTTTGCAATTATGAAGTTCCTTTAATACCTTCACAGTTTGTCTACTCTGAACTTTCATATTATGTAGGCATATAATATCATAAGATTCTGTGACTTGATATAAGTCTTCTCACATATCCTTCTTCTGCCTTGGCAAAGAAGAATGACCACTGTTGGTTAAATCCTAACTTTGTTGTCTTTTCTATTGCAGGCCATATTCATCTAAAGTTGAACTGATGAATATCATGGGTATATCTGCAAAATGGCTTAGATCGTTGGTTGGAATAAGGAAACATGAGAAATCGCAACATCCAGAAAATGATAAATATGTGGGTTGACCTTTTTACATGCATTGTCTTAATATTAGTTCCAAACTTCCAATATTATGGTTTCATGCTCTTTGACCGTGTTGACTGACGTTGAATTATAAACCTTTTCTAGGCATCTTTAATATGAAAATTATTTAATAAATATGCTTAACTCAATGTTTTGGTCTAAATAAAGAGAACAATTCTGGCTTGGATGTCTTTAGGAGAAACTGAGAAAGAATATCATCAAGGCCAAGAAAACAGTCTCATTTATGATTATGGTCGTTACAGGATATATATAATATCATAAATGTGCCTGATGTTTTCTTAACTGTTCCAGGAACAAGGAGCATCATGCTTGGTGCAGGACTGTTAATGGATTGAATAGACAACCCAAATTGCAAACCAGCTCGGGCACACTGTATAGAATTTGCCAAGATGTTTTTATTCCGATATGAATAAATGTGCTTGGAGCTGGGCTCCCGACATGGCTATAATATCCTAAATTTATGATTTTAATGAACATAACTGGATATTTTTTCTTATCTCGACATCAGGTTCAATCTTATACTTCTGTTCTTGGTTCAAGCTTGACTGAAGTATGTAGGGATTGGAAGATTGGGCCAAGTCTGTCGTGTTTGCTTGTTAATACTTTGCTGAGTTTTAAGCTTCTTATAAGATAATACAGATATCTGTATTCCCTACTTGCGAGTTCCTGCATCTTATGCCTCTTTGATGTCACTTTTATTTAAGGATGGTCGGGGTATTGGAGGGAAGCAACTTTTGATATGGATATTTAATATATCACATGACATATAAATAGATCTAAATGACAAGAAGCAGTTTATGCAGCTGAATGTGGTTATCAGGACTTGTTTGCACAGTCAGTGTTTAATTATGAGGAATGAAATTGCCCGTAACGAAATATACTGCTTTTCTTTCTTTTTTTTCCTGATTGAACTACCTTTAAGATGGTCTCTGCTTTTGTTTTTGCACCTCATTCTCTTTTATCATTTCAGACTAGTGCCTCTGCCAACAAGTTGAATAGCCAGAAGAAAAACTATGTTGGTCTTGATCCTGGTACAACAGAAGACGAGTTGGCTCTGGGATCGGCTCTATCAACTGGAGATGCCAATCTACAGTCAAATTCAGATTCTGCTTCCTCTCCTACCGCACAAATGACAAGTCAAACTCGGCAGAACATGAGAGACGAGTGGGCTGCCACGGTTATTCAAACTGCTTTTCGAGCATTCCTGGTATTAGTCCTATTTCTTTTTGGCATATATAAATGGCGCATTTGAGTTTGATAAGTTTACAAATGTAGTTTGACAAGTTCCTTTTAAGTACCATGTTTTAGTATACCTCTCACTTCCCTAGATACCACATTGGCCAGAGCTTCTGCACTGCGTTATTTGTTAGTATACTTCTTGCGGTAGATAGTTTAATATACAACAATTTAAGGTATAAAAATGTGAATAAGATATTTAATGAAACAGTCAATTTTTGGTCTGAGCAGCTGACATAGCATGACAAGATATTGTGATGTGTCAAGACTTCCCTGTGCCGAAACAACAATCCTGACTTTGAATAACCTTTTTCTCAAGAAACTTGATATGACGATTAGCTTATGATGAACTTACATTTGCATTCTGATGATGTGTGAACAATCAAATTATATGACTATTGCCATAGAAATATTTCATAATAGATTTATGTAGCATGGAAATTGTGTTCCATTGGCTTTTTTGCGCCTTTGAGATGAACACTACTTCTTGTATTGACACTTTTTTGTCTTCTCTATTTCATGTCCAGGGAAATGCTACATGCTCCTTGGTTGCATGAGCTTAGACATTAATCAAATATGTAACTTAATAAGTCCTTTATTAAGTTTTTCTTGCTTAGAATTTTGTTAACAACTTGGGGTGGCAGTTGCAAAGTCCTATCATATATATATGTTGTGGCGCTCTCAGTTAATTTTGGCTCTATAGTTGTCCTCATATTTTGGAAAAGCATTTGTTACTTATGATGATGGTAATGTTGACAACAACGATGAGCACTTGCTCCGAAAACATCCAGCACATGTTTCTTTCAGTATATCCAAGGGCAGTATAATAAAAAGACCACTGCTAAAAGTAAGAAGATTTTCTACAATAGGAGTAATGACCAAAGCAGCTACAGCCTCCCAGACCGGCATCAAGAAATTGCTGGTGGCACTAAAAATCTTTCTTCCTCCTTTTTCATTTTATTTTTCCAATCTATAATGTGTAATATATAGCGTATTGCCTTTTAATAGATAGATTTATTCTCATTTCAGGCTAGAAGGGCTTTACGGGCTCTCAAAGGACTAGTTAGATTACAGGCCCTCGTTAGGGGTCATGCTGTGAGAAAACAAGCTGCAATAACTCTTCGCTGCATGCAAGCTCTGGTAAGGGTGCAGGCCCGTGTAAGAGCCAGGCGAGTTCGCTTGGCATTAGAAAGTCAATTGGGAGGTCAAACGGTTCAGGAACAACAATCACATGAAGAAGCTCGCACTAGAGAAATAGAGGTAAGATGCCAAATTTCCACCAGCTACAGTTTAAAACTTTAAATAAGATGAAATTATATGTCTCCCTTCTCATATATTATGACTACCTTCCTACTAAGTAGAATAATGGCAAAACCTACTTTTGTTCCACATTTCTATGGACTAATGTTTGTATCCCAAGTAATTTGATTTGATGATTCTGTTGTTTTATTGTGTGTGTTCATTTATCTTTGCCGCTATTTGATAGTCTGCTTATTTGTTCATACCAGTTACCATAAGTCATGTATATATGTCCACATATTTGTGTGTTTATACTTTCTGATACACTGTGTTCTGAAACTTGCATTGTTCAACTTTGGAATAAATCTGAAGTGCAAACCTCTATGCTTGTTGGCCATTTCATGTAGTAGCATCAACCAACTGCAAAGCTCTAGGCCGTTGATTTTGACAAAAACAGCTAACAAGAATTTTAGTGTTATAAGAAGTTTAAATCTTCCTAGGTTATACACTTTATGTGCACCCATATACACTTGTTTCATGCCATTTAGTCCTATATGTTGGTACATTAACTAAATGCTGTTTTGGCATCTGGATTTTGCATTTTGAACCTAATACATGTTCCACTTTGGTGAAATTTAAAAATCAGGGATGTATGCCATTAACAAATATTGATCCCTATGGCCTTTCTTGCATTGCAAAATCATCCTAGTAATATTGTTCTTTTCTGAAGTTGTGTATAGGAGCACCCTTTGACACACTATCTTGCTTAGCTCTAGAATATTATCCCAAGATTCCCTTGTTCTCTTTGGTTTCTCCTTTTGTTGTACTTGAACTAATGGAATCATAAATCAGTCTAGCATGTGCCTAATTCTGGGAACTTTGTGCTAATGCCTTTTTGTTTTATTAAATCAAATAGAATTGTCATGTCTGCGGTTAAGTCAATCTAGGAGTAATTTTAAATTTAATGGTGCGGGTGCAGGAAGGCTGGTGTGACAGTGTTGGCTCTGTGGAGGAAATTCAATCGAAGTTGTTGAGGAGGCAAGAAGCTGCTGCCAAGCGTGAGAGAGCTATGGCATATGCTGTCACTCATCAGGTATCCTCTAATGGGAACATAACCATGCAGAGGACATCTGGATTATGGTCTAAAAGTTTGATATTCTAAATCTTTACCATGGCAATGCAAGCTTTTGGGTATCATGGAAATTATGTTCAAATATGGCTTCATCCTTTATAGGACTAGGTTAGTTGATTTTGCTGAATTGCACTTACTCTTTCCATTTAAAGGGGATAAAGATAATGCAAAAAATGTGGCACTCTGCTAGACAACTATAACCAAAGAGGTCTTAAAACTGCCTTTTTTGCTTTCACCAGTCTTTTGTTATCTATCTCTTGTTGGCCTTGCTGACCTTTTATTTTGCCAAATTTGATCTTTTTAGTACACTATGGTCCCAATATTAACATCATTGCCATATTTTCTAGTCATAGTAAGGGCTGAAACTAAAAAAGCTCTATTTTGTGTTCTTCCTCAGTTAAGTTTCTATCAGGATATGTCAAGGCTACATGATTGCATTTGAAGTGCTTGTTATCCTTTTGTTTGGAGATGGTCCTGTTTCATTTTAAGGTTTTATCTTACAAGTAAATCATGGGTGTGAGAGCTACCAACTGCAGAAAGTTATTTTAACGGGTACATGACTTTTCTTGAACATAAGAACACATTTTACCTTGTCGAATGTGCATATTTTTTGTGATTAATTAGGCCTATAACCATATGAGACAAGTTGCCGAAAAGAGCTTAGAACTTGCAGAGTATTGATCATGTTACACTACTCTGTCAGAAAACTAGCACAATGGTACTGTGGTACATCACCCATATGGTTAGTTCACAAGGTTCCCACCAATGCCGGACTTGAAAGAGTCCTTTAATTGTTCTCCTAAGTCCGAACATTGTTTTTCTCTGTATGGACTCTATTGGTACTGTACCACTGGTTTCTGGATACTGGTATCAGATTGAAGTTTTAAACCTTGTTATATATTATCTTAAGCTATTTTGATGTTCCACAATTATAAAAATGGAAAAACTCCCAATCAAATAAATGATGACCTCATTAAGCTACACACAGATACAATTAGATAATAATATTTTCCTGTAGGTGATGTGGCATTCTGGATGAGTTACCATGTTGTTCACATAGTATATAGTTCATGTCTTTGCTTGAATGAAAATTTATTAGGATGCATTGTAGTTCCCAGTGGGGCAAATGCACCAGTGGTTAATGCGCTAATAGCATATAGTGTTACGATCCATGCTTAAAATCACATGGGACAAGTCTCAGAAAAGGAACGTATAAAATGCACTCTAAGAATATCTCAAGCTATAGCTCACTATAACTCAAGCTCTAGGTCACTACTGATGTGAGTCTATTTTTAGGTATATCAAATTTAGATCTTGTTGTTTAAATTGTTTTGGTAATGAGCACCTTCCCAATACTTTGTTGTCTGTTTTGAGCCTAGATCATGTAAACGTGAGTTATTCGAGTAATAGGAAAATGAGCTTATATGGTAGAGACCTTGTAAGCACTATTGTACTTTACATATTAATTTGACTTGCAGAATTGTTCAATAGGATAAAGGTTATTTCTGTACAAGAATATGAGAAAATGTTAACTAGTTCCTGTATTTCATTTGATACATGAGGAATTATGTCAGCAATGCTTACATTTAGTAAATCTATTTGTCCGTGACCATTCTCTGCTTGTTCTCCATTCTGCTTCTATTGAATGTTGATGCTTATGCTTATGCCTGCAAGCTTTCATACCCTCAAGGTACCCAATAATCTCCATATTACATTATATACTGAGGTTGCAATTTACATGTTTAATCTGTTATTAACCACTTAGATAACTTTTGTTTGTCAATCCACTGTTAATTTCCACCAACAGCACTGCCCCCCCCCTCCCCACTCTCCTATTTGCATCTATTTGCTACCTTAGAAGCAGCTGCTGGAAATTGGGAAGGTTCCTTATCTCAATGAAGCTGCATTTAATTGGGCTTTATTAGCTTAGCATTTTTAATTAAAGTAACATGCTACCTTAGAAGCAACTGCTGGAATTGGGAAGATTCCTCATATCGATAAAGCTACACTTAATTGGGCTTTATTAGCTTGGCATTTTTAATTAAAGTAACAACAAGAGTGATATGTGGTGTTGATGATACACAAAAATTGATCTGTTAGTTATGGCATTTTGCTAATTATGTTTTCAATCCTATATATTAATTGAACCATTGAATTTTGACTTTAGTTTCATTTCAGTGGCAAGCAGGCCTTAGGAAGCCAGCTGCCTCTGCGGGTTTTGAGCCAGATAAAAATAACTGGGGTTGGAACTGGTTAGAGAGATGGATGGCTGTTCGTCCATGGGAGAATAGGTTTCTTGATATTAGTCTTAAAGATGGGGTTAAAATTCACGAGAATGGAACAGCTGAAAGGAAGAACGAAATCAGTGGATTGCAGACTCAATCCCAGACTCAGAATGTACCCATTGGCAAGAGACCCATTTCAAATCTTCACTCGAATATCATAAACCATAAATCAGTGCCACTGGTGTCTCGTGCAAGTGGTTTCTCCTCAAACCAGTCTGCTAATGTGCTAGCGACTTCTGGTTTTTCTTCAAGCCAGCCAAAACAAAAGCCTTCATCTGAGGAGGTTTGCATAGAAACTACATCCCAAACTTCTGCTGTTGGAGCTCGGTCTTTGAGCAACCTGAAGGATAGGCCATCTCCAGTGGAATCACAGGTTAAGAAGTTGTCCTTATCAACCAGCGGTATGCCCACTTGTTCCCAGCAATTTTATCATCCTTAAGTTTTCCTGCATATGCAACTATAGCAACATTTTGTCTTGAAATAAATGCATTTGTCGGGATTTTCTATTGGGTATCTCATGTGCCCATATTATGATTCATTTGTGCATATGACATACTTCTACCACATTTTTAAAAATATTCAGCAGCGATTTGATAATCAGGCTGCTAAGTGTCTTTTCTCTCTTTTTGTTCCTAAGAAACATCTGACTTTGCTGGCATCAAAAGATTAGCTGTTGATGACAATATATACTGGTCTTGTGTCTATGGTTAAGACAGATATAGAGGTAAACTGATTTAATACTTTCTCATATTTCTGTATTTATTTTGGATGTATTTGATCTTAGTCTCTAACCTTTTTCAATTCAACGTATCTCCATTTCTAATTTTGAAAATCTACAAAAAATATGGCTCCTTAAACCCATTAAATCACATGCCAAGGCCTTATAATTAAAATGGAATGGCAATAAAATTGAAAATGATTAGCGACCTAGAAGAATGAGAAGATTTAAACCTTAAGAGGACTAAAGGTTTGTTTTGTTTAGATTTGGGATATGAAAATAGGAAGTTTAGCAATATATACGAGAATTTCAATATGGTTCCAAGGAGGAAGAAAGGATAGAGATCACCAAATACTAAATATTATACATACTGATTATTTTACTCTGAAGCAGAATCCTTTTAGAACATTTCCTTTTGTATAGTTCGTGGGACATGTATGCATCACAGTTTCGGATTCCAAGGAGAACCATCCAAATGCGAAGACTTGAGGGATTAATTTGCTAATTCCATATAAATCAGGGAGTAATATACAAAGGACACCTTAATTTTAAACTTGTGAAGATAGTATTTGAATCTAGAAAGTCTTTTTTCTTCCTTCAGCACTTGGCTATATTGATCATTTTAATACGTCATTACTTTGCCTGCTTGAGCTGACTGGCCGCTGAACTAGTTTTGGAGCTTCTTACTAACATGACACTGATATCAAGCAGGTCTAGGAGTGGGGAAGCATGCTGCAAATAAAGTTGCAATAAACCAGTCAGAAAACAGAAGCACCCTAAAGGCACGCTTAAATCTGTCAAAGCATCAAAGGAGCTGAATTGCAGATACAAGAAACCAATTTGAGTTTTTGATTCATCATCCAGTAGCTGATCATAAGCTTTCCTCTACTGGACTGAACTTTTCATCGATACATATTTGCATGATCTGGTTTAGGTAAATTATGATGGCACGATTCTCTACACCACTACTTTTTCGGTGCAGAATGTCCGATAGTGCTTAACCTCAATATCGTGATCAGCTTATTCTGTTGAATTATTGCTTGGTCTCTGTGTATTGTCGTTTTATGTCAAACTATGTAATTGCCAATTTTTGTTTACTGTTGAGGCTATTAATGCTTCTATATCATTTACATTGTGCAGAAGAATATGATGGTTGTGTTTTAAATGAGCTGAATAATGGATCCCACTTGCCATTGATACTATTTCCGTGAGAACCATTCACATGACTGCTGTGCACATTAGTCGTATGGGATTCTCTCTTTTGAATGTCTGCATTCGCAGTTGTTTCGCTTGATGTTTTGGCCTGTAGGCATTCAATGAGATTGGATGTTGAAGTCAAACAAGTCTAGATGCAAAAGATAGATTCATAGGATGCACTGAGAAAGAACAAAAAAAGAAAAACTCTTTTAACTTCAAAATGTTACTTTTTCTATCAGTGTACGTTGTGCTTGGGGGCTTTGATTTGTCAGATTTGTTCTGTGGTATTTTTCTGCTCAAATCTTTTTCTATGAACCAGTTTTAAGAATTTAATTGAAATGATTGCATAGCATGCTTTGTTGGGAGGAAATTTACCCACTAACTCATATCTTAGTAACAAGTTTTTGTTTTGTGTATCTCTAAAAAATATTTTTTGTGCTGTCACGTGCAAACCACGTGTGTTTTTGGAATTTAAAATCAATGTTTAAAAATATATTTATATTTTTTTAATATATATTTAGAGAAAGAGATTTGAGAGAATGTTTAATCATGAAATGCCTTGAGTGTATGATAAATGTTAGGTGAAAATTATATTTTAAATTTATATTAGCGTAAATATTATTTAACAAAATTGTATTTTAAAAGTCTATTGAATGTTATGTGATAAATTTATCTTTCTAATATGTTTTAATATTTATTTAAAAAACAAAGAAAATAATTTTTTATTTAAACAAAAATAAATAAATAAATGTTTCTCTTTTTTTTTTAAAATTGTATGATCTAGATATATATTAAATAAAAAAATTAATTATATGAATAAATAGAAAATAAATTTTATAAATAAATAAATAAAATTATATTGTATAGAAGATATAATTCATATTTATTTTTAGAGAACGAGAGAAAAAAAATAAGGGTTATATTTTCTGTAATAATTTTATGATTTTAAAGAGTATCATAACTCATTCCAAATGTAGGAATACTAATGTATTTCATATTTTAGCATTTGCAATATAATATCCAGATTATAAAAATATATTTTAAAGATATCCTAATAAATGCTTGAATGACTTTTTCATAAATAAGGAGTCAAAAAATGTGACATAACCTTATCGCTCTTATTCAACCTTTAGATAAGTCTGAATCATATGATTTAAAATGATTAAACTTTAGTTAAAGAATAATGAATTTATGATCTTTATTATATATTTTCATATTTTTATTTTTATTTTCAATTGGGATGGAATAATTTATCAGCGTTTAGCGTCCATCGTCTTAAATGTCATATATCATATGAAGCGATCCAATGGAAAAATAGAAAATAGGAAAATCCTCTCCAAAATTCTTCGTCCGTCCAAACTGTTTTGCTCCTTCGGTGCGGCACCCGACTCCTACCTGCGATATGATTGGAGCAACCATCGGGTGGAGCCCAATACCGTAGACGTGGCCCTTGTGCATCCCCACCGGTCTACCCTTCGTCGCCTCCAATCGCAAGGCCGGGTAAGCAAACGAGTAAAGAAAACCGGAGTAGGAAAACTCAAAGCGGGGGAACACTGTGGGCCCCTACTCGTGGGTCCAAAGGTCAGACGGTGAGCGACCGCCTCGGGGCCTCCTTCGGGGCAATAGAGGTAAAGAAGGAAAATAAAAGCGACGCGGGACCCGCTGTGGGACCCGCACAGAACGCTTTCGGGTACCCGATGCGGGTAAACTACAAGCAGGCAGAGCTGGAAGCCTTCTTATTATGAAGAGGCTATTAAAAAGAAATAAAAAAATAAGAAAATAAGAAGAAAAAAAGGGACAAGAACACGGCGGAGACCAAACACGAATGGGAATTCCCTCACTTATTTCGCTCCTCCCCTCTAATTCCCGATCCATTCCCGCTTCGAATTCCTATTTCCAGTAAGAGTTGGATTACGACGAAAGGAGAAGAATCCAACGACAAAAGGCGAGATCTCTTTCCCTCCCCCTTCTCCCCCTCCCTCATCACTATTACTCGTCGCGATCCGATACGGCGACCGAGTCCGAGCGATTGGGCTCCTCCTTCGCCGGGTGGTGGTCAGGTGGCTTCCGTAACCCTTGTCCTTTACGGGCGGAGGTGATGCCGACGGCGCCAGGGGCGCGGTGGAGGAGCGTTGGCCGGTGGACCGAATCATAGGGTCGCTTCCCCCTTCTGATTCCAGTCCCTGATATCCGCCACCGCGACGAGCTGCCGCGCTATGGAGGTTGACTCCTCGATGCCCGCGGAACCCGACCACGATCCGGCCGCGGCAAAGCACCATGACCCCGCGAACGGGACTTCCTCACCGCTGCCCGCGTCTGGGACCGCGTCTTCGCCGGTGGAGGCGCAGGCGGTTGCTGCCGGGCCGAGGCCCGCGCCGACGTTCTCGGTGGTGAACGCGATCATAGAGAAGAAGGAGGATGGGCCCGGATGCAGGTGCGGCCACACGCTTACAGCCGTGGCGGCCGTTGGGGAGGAGGGAACTCCTGGGTACATTGGGCCGCGACTTATACTGTTCGGTGGTGCGACAGCGCTCGAGGGCAATTCTGCAGCTCCGGCATCGCCCGCAGGAAGTGCTGGCATCCGTATGTTTCCTATGTTGATATCTAAAGTTTCATTCCTTAATTTCCTGCATCAGTGTGCATCCCAATTGCTAACTTGTATTGGTACCCTATCTCTTGTTATAGAAGAACCTTTGCCTGGGATTAAAACTGTAACAAATAGATACGAGTTGAGCAATCTTAATTGAACTCATAGGGATCTATTCTAGCTACTCAGGAAAATTGTAGTAGGCAGAAGCAAGAAATAATGTTGAATTATGCTATTTGACCGTGAGATGCATCAGCTTGTATCTGAGTTGGTTTCTTGGGTGTTGGCTTAAATTTGTGAAAACTCAAAGATCTCATTGTTTCATCTGCTTCCCCATTGATTGCAGGTCTTGCAGGTGCAACAGCTGATGTTCATTGTTATGATGTGCTATCTAACAAATGGACAAGGTACATCTATTAATTGAGAATTGATTTATTTCTTACACACCAAATATCATACCTGTATTTGACGTTGATTTATGTGGCAAATTAATGATTTCTGTGTGAACAAGATCTTGCAGTCATTCCATATATATATATATATATATATATATATTTGTATGACATAGTGCTGAATGCTGATGTGTTCTTAGGCTAACACCTCTTGGAGAACCACCATCACCCAGAGCTGCACATGTTGCAACTGCTGTGGGCACTATGGTGGTAATTCAGGTACTTCTAAATTTTTATATTGAGTAGTTTTTTTTTAATAGTGCTTTATATAAGATGCTAAAACTCTCCTTGTTAGTACTGATTTACTCGAGTAAAAAACCATAAACTTTGAGGACATTCTTATATAAGATTTTATTTTTTGTCATTTGTTCAGGGTGGAATTGGTCCTGCCGGCTTGTCTGCAGAGGATCTTCAGGTTCTGGACCTAACACAACAGCGGCCACGGTGGCATAGGTTATAATCATATCAAGGCAACCAGCTTTAACTTTTACACAACTATGTTGTTATCACTAATGAAGTAACATTCTTGAACATAGGGTTGTTGTCCAAGGACCCGGTCCAGGACCACGTTATGGACATGTGATGGCTTTAGTTGGACAAAGATTCCTATTGGCAATTGGTGGAAATGATGGTAGGATCATTTTTTATTGTATATAATTGTGTGCTGTTTTTGTACCTCCAAAGTACTTGTGATGTTTTAGCATTTGGAGTTTTGGACGATATGTATATGAGTTTGTGAAAACAAGTTATTATGTCAGGGAAGCGGCCTTTGGCTGATGTTTGGGCCCTCGATACTGCTGCCAAACCCTATGAATGGAGGAAGTTGGAACCGGAAGGTGAAGGTCCACCCCCCTGCATGTGAGTACTCTAAGCAATAGTTTAATTTTTTTCACCTACAAGAGTGATGCCTTGTAACAATTTGTTCTCTAGGGGTAATCTGGCACATTAGTATTTTATACTGCATGGCCTAGTCAAAATGTTTTTTTTTGTTGCATAATGGCATGGTCATATTTTCATCCACTTATGTTTTTGTTCTGGTTCAATTTAAATCCAGTAGCATGTAAAGATTTCTTATTCAATGTCATTTAAAAAATTATTTCATCAATGGATGTTTATTCTTAAAGTGGATTGTTTTATTTTCCTGGCTAGCTCATAGGAGCTTTTGAGTTTGATGCATCATATCGTCTAGAAATTGTATGATATCATTGCATAAACTGATTTGTCCGACAGTAGCTCCAGCCATGAACCTTTGAAAACTATGATAGTTTTTGGATTTTTTAGTGTATAATTGGTTCTTTTAAGCCATGAGAATACTTATGTTAAAATTTTACAATCTTGAAAGTTGAAAGATGGATGTACGGTGTACCATAATCTTCAAAAATATCATACTAGCTCCAGATGTGATCCATCATTTGAGATTTTCCATCTATAAGTGACTATTGTAGTGCATATTGTATTGCATGTGTTTTGGAAGGGAGAAGAAGAACTGTAGGCATGGTTGTCTATCATGCTTGTACACTACAATTTGTTTCTGGTACATGCCTTGCTAGCTTCTTACTTGCACTCTTTGCTTTATGTTAATTGCCTTTGTGTTCATGCATATGTGCATAGCGTTGCTAGACTGTACTTCAATCTACAGAGTGACATGTGTATGCATGTGTGCTTGTGCATATCTAGACATGTTGCTGGTGCATGCACCATGGGAAATTGGGGAACATATTATGCCAGCATGACTTTATGATGCATGGTTGCAATTGCTTCTTTAAAATGAAAAGAAAAATATTTTCTTAGACAACATAGGACTTGTTCCCTGGTTCTATTATTAATACTAGCTCTTGGCACATGTTCTGCACATTGTGGACTCAAATAGTGGTGGATAGACATCAGGTTATCTGCAAGTGGATATTTATCAAACAGTACAACTAGTTATTAAGTTATATGAGGGTTGTTAATTATGAGAAAATGATTCCGTTGTCCACAACATACCCTCCCATATCTCACCTGGTCTATTGGCTGGGGTACAGCATGTTCCTTTTTTTTATTATAATACTAAATATGTATACTCTCACCAATATATTAGCACCATTCTATGATACTTTACCGTTTTAGTCTGTATTATTACAAACTATTTGTTCACAATCAAGACTCAAGAGTCTGTTGGTGTCTCTAGATCCTTTTGTCAACTAGCAGATCGTTCGATATTTGGTATCATTGTATCCCTTTTATCGGTTGTTCATTCTTTTGCCGCTTTTGAATGTTCTATCTTTTTCATGAATATTATATATCCTCCTCTAAGTGTATTAGTTAATTGCTTCTTTTCCACCTTTGGCATTCATCACCTTGTCTATATTTGTAAATATGAAATTATCAATAGCTTATCATTCACCTTCCTGACTTCTGTTTAGTTATATTGTGTGATATTTCTTAACTTTATATGTATTTAATTTTTTTTGTAACATTATGTTCTTAACTAATAACCAATTATGCTTTTAATGTTATATGGTTTGCATCTGATTAATCCTGATAATGGCGCCACTTGTCTATTGAGACTGAACCCCATATGACTACTGTTGCTGTTGTATGGGCTTTGAGGTGAAAGTTGTTAGAAAGTTGACTATAATGTAAATTCTGTGCTTCTACCATATGACTGCTTGTACCGGTTGTCATTTTTTTCATCCATGATATATATGTTTGATTGTTCACCAAGTTAAATGAAGTTTAGAGACATTTTGTTGTCTTAGGTATGCAACTGCAAGTGCACGCTCTGATGGTCTTCTCTTGCTTTGTGGTGGGAGGGATGCAAATGGAGTGGTGAGTGAAAATTGATTTTTATTATATGTAAAACAAAAGTTTAATGACAGTGATTCAAACTAGTTGCATTCTTGCATCAATGAAGCTTCAATTTTGCTTTCACAAGGTGGCTTCTATATGCTGCCTTTGCGGGGCATTTGCATAAGGCTTCTTTGTTGGATTTAAGTACTTCAAATTCATTGACTAAGTGAGAAACTAGAAGTATAAAGGGAGAAACTTAGATCACAGATATTTTGTTAAATGTGTACCAAAATATATGAGAAGAATTTGGAGGGTGAAAAGTCTGTTCGATTGATAGTCTTTTTAAAAAATGTAATTCTTCTCATTAACAGTAGCATGTATGTTGGTCATGGGAAAAAGCTTGACATATTAATTAAGAAAATTCATACAACCTTGTGAATAAGGAGACATATTCAAAATAGATAGCTAATCAAGAATCAGAGAAACTAAAAAGGTCTAAAAACTTTGGAAACCATCAGAAGTACCACTGGGGCTGCATACTACCATGAACTATCCTGCTTCATAAGATGAGATGCAATTCAATATGTTTGGGTTTAAGATTCTCATTGCCGATGACTTACATAATTGCAATAAGTCAAATCTGTAGCAACTTTCTAGAGCCACTGAAGAGAATATCAAGAATTTTTAAGATAAATACTCCAAATAAAAAATCATAAAAGATGACAATTGTACAATCAAAAGTACACTGATCTTTTCACCATTATGACAAAGGTCCCAAGGAATGAGCTGTTGGTTGAATCTATATGAGATATTTGGGGTTCTTCGTTCATGTCAAATTGGTATCAGTGTGCTATTGCATTAATGGACGTATGCATTCGACTTCAAAATAAATTATCAGAGTGGGAGAAAAAGAGACCAAAACTAAGAGAGCGCAAAAATATATGGATTTTAGTCTCAAAAGAAATCTATGTCAATTCAGATCAAATTTTTTAGCCAGTTGTAACTTCAGCCTGAGTCTTAACTACTATATATAGACCACTGAAAATTGTAAACATTGTATTGGAGTCCATAAAGGACTGTTGACTTACGTATAGCAGGTTGGAGATGAGTTGACGCCATTAGGGGAATGATAAGATTAGTCATTTGATACAACTTCAAAATTTGTTTGGAAAATGTCAACGGACTTCTGTGGCTCTTCTGAGATTGTGGTGATTAGATATTCTTTCTCTTAATTTTCAATTGTTTAGGTCATTTGATAAAAGCAAAATAAAATATGAACCATGACTTAAGCTTTGATACAGCTTTTGTTGGTCTTAGATTTTACACTTAACAGTAAATTTTGGAAAATAATGGATTTTCTAGGGTGAGTACAAAGTTTGGAGCATGGATTAATAATAATTGAGGGGTTACTGTCACTGAAGATTCTTTTTAACTTTATACTAGGTACATTGCCTAAGATGTGAGTATATACACCTTATTGGTACAACTCCACATGAAGGTTAATGCATATTTTGTTGCTTCTTGGAATTTGGGGGTTTTTTCTATCAATAGTTTGATAGGTATGTGCATATATAGTAGCTAAAGGAATATAATAGCAAACTAACCTCATGATACTAATGTAGGACATGATGCTCTGATACCAAATATGGTGTAGGACAAAATGCTCCCCTACCAAATTTGATGTAAGACGAACATGGATGAACAGAGAAGCTATTTTTTTCTAGTATTTGACGATTGGGGAATAGAAAACTGACATTTATTAGATAAAAGAAAAAAATAGATAAATACCGGGCACGCTAGCTCAAGAATTAAGTCCCTAAGAATGGAGTTCTTACAACTTATCACATCTCACACAAGAAAGATGAGAGCACCATTGTGAAAAAGAATGCACCACGCACATATAACGTGGCAAAACACAAAATTTGATTTATTTGTCCAATTTTATATTACATCCCTTTCCTCCTAAACACAAGACTCGCATATAATTTGGAAAGGTACAAATTTTCATTCACTTAGAATGTCTTCCCCCTTTTTATAGACGCTAAATACAAGAAAGAAAAAAATATACAAATAATTTTTTTTAATTTCTTAAATTAAGGAATCAATTGTTCCATCTATCAATTCTTAGATAATATTTGCTTTCATTTTTTATTTAAGAGATTGTCATCCTTATTAGCAGAATCTCTTATTAAAAATGATTTTCTTGTAGAACATCCTTTTTCAATCATATCTTTCCAGAAAATGTTCCAATAACCAGAGATGCTATGTATCCTTGTAAAAATTTTTGCTAGCATTGTTTTTTTTTATAATTTTCAAGAACGGGCACTTTTCCAAAATCTTCTGTAACTAGTCTTATTTTATTTAGCAAGTTATGATGCATTTCAAGGTTAATAGCATTCTTTACAACTATGCCTGTTGATAAGCAAGGATGCAAGCTTTGTACTGTGCTTTATCTATTTACTGAACATGAATTCTGGTGATTGATTTACATGTAATGTGTTGTTCCTGCAGCCACTTTCAAGTGCATATGGTCTTGCAAAACATAGGGATGGTCGTTGGGAGTGGGCTATAGCTCCTGGTGTCTCTCCATCACCAAGATACCAACATGCTGCTGTAAGACTTGCATTTCTTCTACAAATTTTTCTCATTATCTCTGTGTTTGTGTCATTATCAAATTCAATGAAGTAAAATATCAATAATGTTGCAGGTTTTTGTCAATGCAAGACTTCATGTCTCTGGAGGGGCTCTTGGTGGTGGACGCATGGTAGAAGATTCTTCGAGTATTGCAGGTACTTCATAATCACATATTGGAAATTTTTGATATTTTATGTAGATTGTGACTTGTCACTTGGCTTTGGCATGTTAGCTCCTGTCATATGTCAGCAAGAAAGAACATTGCTTGGTTGCCTTTGGCATGGAAATTTAGAGTTATTATAGTGTTAAATCATTCTGAGATGATAGTGTTTTTTCAATCTGTTACGATGTATGGTTAACATTTATCTTTCATTCCGAGTCTCTAACTCATAATTTAGAATTGTTCAGATGAAAAACCAACTTTTGAGAATTGGCATAATATCCTGATGCAAAGATTTTAATACTAGTCATATGCTAGTTTTAGTTACTTCAGACTGATATGGTTCTGATATACCTGATGGTATACCAACCTGAAGCATGCAGTATCATTGAATAAAATTATAAAAAATAAAAAATGTGTATGTAGCAGTGTCAAGCTATATGTTTTGATATTATTACTGGGTTGGATCAGTAAGCATCAATACATACATACCAATCTTGTCAGTATTTAAACCCTTACCCTATGCTAGATTGCATAAAATAATTTGGGTTCTGGCAGAACCAAGACTTGCTTACTTGAAGAATGAACTGTAGAAAAACAATTCACAATATGGTGGCGCACAAAAGTACAACTCACCAGTGGAACTGGAATGGAAGACCATGTAATAAAGAAAGCCTAGTTCATGAAGATAACTGACAAGGGGCAGGGATCCTAGTCAGGAATCCTATGGTTTGCCCATTGTTGGTTCTTCCAACCTCCAGGCTCCAACCAATGGTTTTAATCCAGGAATCCTAGTCAGTTGCCAGCTAGTCTGGTTCAGTACATCAATATGAGTGTGACTTGTTAGAAAAAAGGAAAAATATGATGAAACAACGGACAAAACCCCAATATAAAAAGGAAATGAAGGGGAGGTTGAAACCTTTCTTTCTCTTCTTTTCTACTAAATGGCAGATGGTGTCGGCATGAAGAATAAAGAGAAGAAAGTGACAAACTGTATTTAATGATTTTTTTTGAGTTAAGCTTTGTGCTGATCTGGATTGAGTTTGGTCCAAGCCAATCAATTTTGTTTTTTTAATTTTTTTGCTGTAACTAGATGGTCTTTGATGGAAACCCAGTTTAAAAATCAAGTCAACCAGGTTGCCTGTCACTTGACAAATATGAACTGGTTCAGCTGAGAGGTACACTGCTTTTCCTCAATCCTTGCTCGTGACCACTAACATATGTAGAGGATAGTGTATCTTGAATTCTTGATGATTCATAAGTGGCTTTGAATGCATTTAGTGGCAAACTAAATAGTTTTGTTGGATGCAAAACATTAGTAGTTGTGGGGAGCTAGGAAATTGGAGGAGATTTACCTGGTTGGGTTGCTTGTCACGCTTGAAGTACCTCGAAAACCACTAGCCCTTGCATTGATATTGTAAAAAGCTCCTGTATTTTTTGGTTTATTGCAGTGGAAGTTAATTTTGAGAGTCACATCATGGTGCTAAATATGCAATCTTTAGATGCATTATTTATAAACAGGGAGATTAAGAATAATATGATGTGTAATTGAAGTGGTTGATGTGGATGGTCAAGATGGAGAGCAGTTTCTAAAGTGTTGTGACATCACCCTGGCACTTATATTAAAATTTTACTAAGATAGGTTTAACATGATCTATTGATGTGTTAAAATATCAAGTGCTTGAGAAACAGCAACTTTCACAAGTGTAGCAATATGAAAACTTAATGGTAGTTTTTTGGTGTTAACCTAAGGATACAATTAAATATGCCAATTGATAATAAAATAGGATAGAGAGAGACCTGGGGGAGAGAGTTTGGGGGAGGGGGAGGGAGGGTTATCTAAGGTGGTTTAGGTTTTTACAAAGAAGATATAAACTTTTACTAGTAAGTGCAGTTGTTGTTGGAGGTACTAAGAGAAGTTTAGAGAAGAATTGTTTAGAAGAATTAAGAAGGGAAATGATGGAACTTTGATAATTTGGATTATCTGCTGACTTTGCCTTTATTAATGCTGGTGAAGAAACCATGTACTCATCTCCAAAAGTTTGTGATCAATGGCATTTTGTAGTTGTTTGCTAAAAACAAGAGTTCTTGAAGCAACTTGTCAAGCATGTTTCTTTGAGATGCCTAGGGTGGCAAGCAATTAAAATAATGTTTCACAATTACAACTGAAGCAACTGGAGCATGATTCTTCTATCATGTAGATTACTGCCTCCATTAAGATGCATGTGCTTTACCATAGTATATCCTTGATGGAATCTTTGGAAAGACTGACTTGGATTGACTTACTACTAACAACCTGGATGTAAATATATTTGGTCATGTTGACAAGAATTAGCTCCATGCAAATCATTAGTTATTAGGCTTGTGGGTTATGTATGCTTTTACAAATATATGACAGTATCTATGTGCCCCTCCTGTATGGGCTAACATGATGTAGGCCAAGTTGATGTCAGGCCATTCATGTTTAATTCCATATGGAAACCTGACTTTTAAGTATTATTTAAATACTAGTCCTATACCACTTTAAATAGGCTATTGGACTGGTATAGTACTGTATACCAAGCAGATGCAGACATATATTCTCCGATTTTGCTGAAAAATAATAAAAAATGAATGTCGGATAGTAATGATGTATATGAAACATTACTGGTTGTTGTTCAGGCCAATAAATGCTAGTTGGTACATATTGGTTAGATCAGTATTTTGACCTTGATTTTAAGAAAAGGTTTGGGCTTGAAAGGGTTCTTGCCAGGACTAGGGCCATCTGTTGGTTATTCAATTTATACCGTAGGTGTTGCTTTAGCATATTAACACCTGATGATTGTTTAATTACATAGATGGCAACTAGTTGACTCACTTACATCAGTGATTTTTGTTGTAAATTGACGATCTAGTTAATTGGTTTTAGTACCATCAGCCTGTTACTATATTATTTCTTAGATTTCTTTACTTCTCTCTACTTCTTCCATTTTCTATCAATTCTTGTCAACCAGTGATTTAAAAAGCGCTAGGCGCTCGCCCGAGCGAAGCGAGGCGCTAAAATATAAAAATATATAATATAATTAATAAATATAATTATTTAAAATTTTAAATAAAAATATGCTATTAAATTAAGAAAATCTAAGAGCGGCGGGAAGCAGTGGCGAGCGGCGGCAGCGGCGGGAAAGGGAAAGGGAGCGGGAGGCGCGAGCAACGGAAGGGCTCGCGGGAGGCGCGAGCAGCGGGAGTCGCGAGCAGAGGGAGGGCTCGCGAGAGGCGTGAGCAGCGGGAGGGCTCGCGGGAGTCGCGAGCAGCGGGAGGGCTCGCGGGAGGCGCGAGCAGCTGGAGGGCTCGCGGGAGGCGCGAGCAGCGACATCGACGAGCAGCGGCAACGGGAGCAGTAGCGACGAGCAGCGAGATCGGGAGCGGCGGCGGGTTAGGGTTGGGTAAGGGTTATATCGGTTTAGTTGGTTCGATTGAACCAACTAACAACCGAACCAGACCTAAAATCCTGGTTCGGTCACTTGGTTTACCCAGGCGCTCGCCCGAAGCACCCAGCGCCTGGGCTCGGGCGAGCGCCCAAGCGGCGCCTGTTTGAAGCGCGCCGCCTGGGACATTAGCGAGGCGCTCGGGCCTCGCCTCGCCTCGCCCGAGCGCCTAGGCGAGCCCTCCAGCTGCTCGCGCCTGGGACAATTGCAAATGCCATTTGTTGAAGCAATGAGATAGTGTTGGTTGACAAGCTGCCCAACTTTAGACTAGTCTAGCACATGATTAAGTAATAGCAGCTAGGCTAATTATTTAGTGCTTAACATTTTTTTAAACAGTGAGAACCCTGAAGGGGATACTGTGCTACATGTCTCCTGATGAGAATGATCCCATGTCAAGAAGTTGAAGTACATACATGCATATAGTTAATTGGTTAAGCATTTTGTCATGTGCCCAAAGCTGACTCCATCAAAGTTACACTGGTCATTGCAATGGTATCCGAACCACATTGCAACTCTCCTCCGAGGCTAATATGATGGGCTAGAATGACATCCAAGATGTTTCCTCAGTCCCACTAGGGAGTCAGGCCAAGTGGATTTAATTATGCAA
Organism: Musa acuminata AAA Group; assembly: GCF_036884655.1. Taxonomy (NCBI): domain Eukaryota; kingdom Viridiplantae; phylum Streptophyta; class Magnoliopsida; order Zingiberales; family Musaceae; genus Musa; species Musa acuminata. The sequence continues at coordinate 40,860,428 of NC_088341.1, forward strand.
GCATTATAGGATATATGTGGTATTTTGATGAGATCATCAGTGATGAGTTGGTAAGTTATTTAATATTCTAGTAGTTTTACATCACAATAGTAGGGAAAATATATAATTGCCTACGTGTTACAGTTTATAGTGTAGACTAAAGCATTTTAGGCCTTGTCATAAGACACGTCCATGTAGATACTGGATTAGTATGTTTGCTTGGTCAACATAACATGACTGGAATATCCATTTAATTATGCCCATAATGCCTAAAGCATCCTTGTTATAATTTTTTTAATTCTGTATCATGCAACTTCCTTTGCAAGGTCTTCAGATGAACTATATATGTTTGTTTGTTTTAGTACTGGACACTGCTGCTGGAGTTTGGTGTGACACAAAGTCTGTTGTTACAAGTCCCAGAACAGGAAGATACAGTGTTGATGCAGCTGGTGGAGATGCTTCTGTTGAGCTAACACGGCGTTGTAGGCATGCAGCTGCTGCAGTTGGAGATCTAATTTTTGTTCATGGAGGTTTACGTGGAGGTAAGAATTGGAAGTGATATTTTTAACATCAATGTTAGTTTTAACAAATATAAAGTAGTAATATGTTAACTGATACTACCCCAGTCTTGCTGATCTGCTTGTTCATGACATTGTGTGAAGTATTATGGTTTGTCTTATGAGCATTCATGCTTGTCATCTCCGTCTTAATTTTAATCTTATAAGCATTCATCCCTGTAGTTTCTTTTTTACCTTGGTTAGTTGTTCTCCATAGTATTAATTCCTTTCCTATTTAATAATGCAGTCCTTGTAGCATTGGTAGGAGTTTAAATATTTGTTAGTGAGAATGAAAAACTTGTTAGGACTGGTAAGTATTTAGAAGTCCTAATTAGATTCAAACTACTTGGTGTAGTTTCCAACAGAACTAACACGTAGTCTTTCTGCCGCATAATAAATGGAGGCTGGAATGGTTGACTTATCGAGTATTGCATGGCACCGAGTCTTTCTGAAACTGCTGACATATATATATATATATGTATATGTATATGTATATGCAAGGTTCGTCGTACCATACCGTACTGGCATTTTGACCCGAGCTCAGTATGGTACGGTACCGGTGTACTGAGCGGTACATCAGGGTGTACCGAACAATTCTATATTATTCATACTGTAGCACTGCTATAGTGCTACATTATAGTACTGTAGCGGTACTAGACGATCCGCATACCGATAACTTGTCGGACCGGTATGTACTGCCCGGTACGGACCGTATGTTTCGGTATGGCAGACCTTGTGTATATGTATATGTGTATGTATATCTGTATGTGTATATATGTATGTATATATATATATATATATATATATATATATATATATATATATATATATATATATATATATATATATATATATATATATATATATATATATATATATATATATAAAAGCTGTTTAGGCAAGTAGAATGAAGAGAGCAGAAAGGATGAGGAATTTACATATTTAACAAGCATAATGATTTTACATTTAAACACATTATTAGATTTGAAAGTTTTAACAAACAAGTGCTTGTAAAAATTGTGAAATTGAAATCTTGATCGGTGCAGGAGGTAACTTGTAGAAGCTGGATCTGAACCGGAATATTTTTGAGCCATGTGATCATACATTGGACACATCTTTTTTGACCGATCTATTTGTCCATGCCTTGACTGACTTACCATTTATACTCCTATTTTGCTTTGCAATGCCCTTCGAAGCTTTAAAACCATTTAAGCTTTTTGTTTATCTAGTTTTCCATAGACTAAGGTACAACATGAGCATGTGTTAAGCACTCACATGATCTGCATTGGAGTTCCTCAGGAATTTAGATACTGTAAATACAACGTGATGATGTTTAGTGCTAGTATAACTGTTACATTTTTGTTATAATGACAGCAATTGTTTCAAATCCTACTTGATTGCTTCTAGTTTGTAAGTGATTCATACATATGGTTGGATATTCCCAATTAGTATCAACTGGAAAATTTGGACTTTCAATCAGATATTATGCCCTCCTATCAGTGGAACAAATGGTAATTTTCAAATAATTTGTTAGTAAATTTAAGGACTGCTGGCAGATATGCCATAGGTAACTCTTCCATTTCCACCTGTGAGATGCCATTTTGTCTCAAACTGTTTGTCATGACTCACAAAGCAGATGCTTTTCTAACTCGTCCTGTCATGTTGTACATGTCCTTGCACACTGGCTTTTGTTATATTTGGATTGTATTCTTGTGATGCACGTTTATGTCTGATCTTATTGTTCTTTCTGATGGTGATAATCATCACAAATTTTGTCGCTTCATTTTTTAGCTAGATCATGAATTTTACTGCAGGTATGCTTCTTGATGATCTACTTGTTGCCGAAGATCTGGCTGCTGCTGAAACAACAAGTGCAGCTTCCCATGCTGCAGCTGCAGCTGCTGCTGCAAATGTACTAGGAAGATCACCGGGAGGATACATTTTCTCCAATGAAAGATCAAGACATACTATTCCTGAAGCGGTCCCTGATGGTGCAGTTGTGCTTGGAACTCCTGTGGCTCCTCCTGTCAATGGGGATACATACACTGACATAAGCTCTGATAATGTTATTCTCCTGGGACCTAGGTAGTATATCAGTTAGGATTAAGATTTATCTTGATTTTTTTCGTTTTGACTTAATATTACAGTATTATTGGAGTTTTGTTGCAAATTGCTAAATTGCTCTACTACGACAACAACAGCAACAATAAAACCGTAAGACAGAATTTTCTAGAATTTGTTGGAACCATTACTTAGGACTTATTTTGGTTCAGGAGACTGGGAAAAGGTGTTGAGTACTTGGTTGAAGCCTCAGCAGCAGAGGCCGTGGCAATAAGTGCTGCTTTAGCTGCTGCCAAGGCACGACAAGTCAATGGACAAATCGAGCAATTGCCTGATCAAGATCGTGATTCAGAGGCTACCCCTGGTGAGAAACAGGTCTCGAACCTGAGTAAAGCTTCAGATCCTTCTTTACCAAATAATGTCACACCCGCTGGTGTTCGACTACATCACAGAGCGGTCAGTACACAAAGAAGATCCCATGCTTTAACCTATGTTTGTCATCTGGTACAAATGATAACTACAACAGGAAAAGAACAGAACTTCTTTCTTGGTCTGTGTAATTTACCATGAACTTTCTGCAGGTGGTTGTAGCTGCAGAGACAGGTGGTGCTTTGGGTGGTATGGTCAGGCAGCTCTCAATTGATCAGTTTGAAAATGAAGGCAGAAGGGTCAGCTATGGCACTCCTGAGAGTGCAACTGCAGCTAGGAAATTATTAGATCGACAAATGTCTATCAATAGTGTGCCAAAAAAGGTAACACTGAATTTATAAGGCATTTACTTCAGTACAAATGCTTCTCTCTCCAAAAATATGAACCGAGGGATCATAATCTTTGCCTACATTAGGTGGTGCTATGGAGTGACCAGTTAATATATAAGGTACAAATTTATCATTCTAGCAGTTATGATACAGTTATGTGACTCTGCTGCTGAGCCTGAGCAGTAAAGAGTCTGAGGAGGGGCAGAAGAGCGGGATAGGAGGAGGAGAACAGGAGGTGAGGTGGGAGAGGTGGCGGTAGAGGAGAAGAGGAGGTGGAGGAGAGTCCCGGACGACGGGTGGCGGCTCGAAGTTTCATTTTAGCCATAGAAACGAAAATGTTCTTTGGTGTACCATAGCATAACCCATTTTATAATGCAATAAAGAGCTATATTCGGCATGTAATCTTCATGAAGTCTTGCAATTTTGGCTTGATATTTATGAACCAGTTATCGATCATTGGATGCTATGTTGAATATGTATCTTGCACACAGTGACTTAATCTCATGCTCTCAACATATAGGTTATTGCGCATCTATTAAAACCTCGTGGCTGGAAGCCTCCTGTACGCAGGCAGTTCTTCTTAGACTGCAATGAAATTGCTGATCTCTGTGATAGTGCAGAAAGAATATTCACTAGTGAACCAAGTGTTCTACAAATTAAAGCTCCTGTCAAAATCTTTGGTGATTTACATGGTCAGTTTGGAGATCTCATGCGTCTATTTGATGAGTATGGTGCTCCTTCAACAGCAGGGGACATATCGTAAGTATTTTTAATTTTATTAGGTACATTAATTGTAAGTCAATAGAATTCCTGTAATAGAAGGTTTTTCTGGAAGTTATCTAATAAAATATAAGTATGTTTCTTTAAGTTGGTCTAAGACACAATCAAGCTTTTTTTATCTTTCTGGGCTTGTTGCTTTGTTACATTGTTTGATACTTAAGACACCAAGTTTGATCAATCCATTCTACCTGTCTGGCATATATTGCAGTGCAAATAGCTACTAGTTTTTCACCAACAGTTCTCAACATGATAAGAGTGCAATTTTCTGTCTTGAAGTATCTTTTGTTTGTTCATTTTCCTGTGCTCTGCTTGTAATATTGTATTATCGTTGCCACTTTCAGTTATATTGATTATCTCTTCTTGGGTGATTATGTTGATCGTGGCCAGCATAGTCTGGAAACTATTGCTCTTCTCCTTGCATTGAAGGTAGTTTTTATGACACATGCAAGTTCTTAGAGATTCAATCTTCTACTTGTGAATTTTTTTAAGAAAATAGTCTGTCTACCAAACTAAACCAAATATTTATCATTGATATTGCAGGTTGAGTGTCCTCACAATGTACATTTAATTCGTGGAAACCATGAGGCAGCAGATATTAATGCTTTATTTGGGTTCCGGACTGAGTGCATTGAGCGCATGGTAATTATGTTTATCCTCGTCTTTTACCATTGTGATTATTTGAGAAAGCTTGTTCCATATCATGATTTGTCATCATGTGGAAACAGGGAGAACGAGATGGAATCTGGTGTTGGCACCGCATTAATCGATTGTTCAATTGGCTACCTTTATCTGCTTTAATTGAGAAGAAAATCATCTGCATGCATGGTGGCATCGGTCGGTCCATAAATCATGTAGAGCAGATTGCAAATCTTCAACGGCCTATCACAATGGAAACAGGATCAGTAGTTCTTATGGATCTTCTATGGTAATTATTTTAATAGTTAAAATTAAATGAGTACTATCTGATATTTGTTATAGTTTATCTATAAATAATTGTTTTTTGTTGTTATTCATGCAGGTCTGATCCTACAGAAAATGACAGCGTCGAGGGGTTAAGGCCAAATGCTAGGGGTCCAGGCTTGGTTACTTTTGGGGTTAGTGATTTAGGTCTGGCTTATTTTACTTTTTATTCTGCTACTGTGTGCTTATTTCGAGATTTTAATGCCTGGGGCAGCCTGACCGTGTTATGGAGTTCTGCAATAATAATGACCTCCAGTTGATAATACGAGCACACGAGTGTGTCATGGATGGTTTTGAGCGCTTTGCTCAGGGTCATTTGATTACTCTTTTCTCGGCAACTAATTATTGTGGTAAGGATCCATCTTTGGCATGCATAGTAGTCAGTTTAGATGTTCTTTCTTCTAATTTTCTTTTGGTCCATATACAGGAACTGCAAATAATGCAGGGGCAATCCTGGTTTTGGGAAGAGATCTTGTGGTCGTTCCAAAACTAATTCATCCTTTACCACCTGTCATCAATTCACCTGAAACATCACCAGAGCGTCGCATTGAGGATACATGGATGCAGGTGTGACATGGGTTCTTCCACAAGTCCACGGTCTTTGGACCTTTTGATGCTTGCAGTACATTGTAACTATATCTGATTCTATTTACTCGTTTCATGTTTCATCAGGAGCTCAATGCCAACAGACCACCTACACCGACCAGGGGCCGTCCTCAAGTGGCAAATGATCGAGGTTCTCTGGCCTGGATATAGTAATCATCTCCAGTGATGCAGTCATCGCTCTTCTTTGATCGGAGGCCGCTGGTGGAGGTTTAACTGACCTTTCTCAGTTTGAATCAAGGGAATCTGAGTGTAGGAGCTAACCAGTCTAAATAGTTTGGCGTAGGAGGCTGAATCTGAGGATGCTAAGTAGCTGGTCTGAGCCATTTAGCACATCGGATGGTTGATTTGCTTCATCAGGGAAGAGATCGATTTGAAGTTGCCCGAGTGGTTGTGGAGCTTAACCTCTATATATTCTGCAGTTGGATAAGGTGAGTGCACGTGGTCTCGCGTCACCCATTTATTTATATCACACATAGGCTTATTGTCTAGGTAATTCTTTCGTATGTTCATCTCTCTTCTTCGGAAAGATGGTGTTTTCGACGATCTCTACGGGAAATCTTGTATGATAGATTTTTCCTTACTAGCAGCACTTCTCCACTGTAATTATAAGGTTTTGAGTGATGTTCACCTTTGAGGATGATCCTTATCAGATAATTTTTTTTGGTCTATGAAACTATTTTTCATATAAGGCTATGGGATATTATTTCTTGAGCAATAATAAGTCATCTGAGTTTGTTTGATCGTTATTGCATTTGCTATTCACACTGCTCGGTTTTCATATAAGGCTATGGGTTATAAAGTTGTTTCTCGTTTGTTGCATCCAAGTCGGATTTCATAAGCTTAATACAAGTTTTATTTTTTTGAAAAAAGAAAGGTAAATCATTCTTTCACGTAAAAAAAAAGGAAAAAAAAAAAAGACGCCGAAGGGTTAGGCAAAGGGGGAGTCTCGCTAAGATTAGCTGGTTCAATTTACACAACAGAATTTGGCCGGCAAAACTTTGATAACCCTATCAGCTTAACACAAGTTACTGAGAGGTGATCTGTGCCAATAATTTGCGGCAGCACAAAAAAACTTGTTCCTCGGCAAGCTCCCACCTCTCGATCATTCTATCGCAGGTGTCTGCTTTTACGTTAGCAGCTCCAAAACTTAGTAAGAAAAGCACAAAACGAGAGTAACTAAGGCATAAAGGGGCTAACTATATAGTATCGTTCGTAATTAATTATCTTTGTTTTTATATTTTAAAAGTTAGTAAAATATCTAGGTTTATTTATCTTAACGTCGTTGATTTTATTAACAGAAACATAAAAATAAAGATAAAAAATTAATTTTAATGTTCTAATTGGTGGTGGCAAATAACGTCGGTGGTGACAAACGACGGCACTGCTGGGGTTGTGAGTGACTGTTGTGGATGAGGAGAGCGACAGTAAGAGATTAGGGTTACTCTACATCTATGTTGATGCTAACGTAATTATCAAGCGACTTTTTCATCGTTCTATTGGTGGTGGCAAATAACGTCGGTGGCGACAAACGACGGCACTGTTGGGGTTGTGAGTGGCTGTTGTGGATGAGGAGAGCGACGGTAAGAGATGAGGGTTACTCTACATCTATGTTGATGCTAACGTAATTGTCTAGCGACTTTTTCATCGTTCTATTTCCATGCCGACGTAGTTGCCAAATGGCTCTTTCGCTATTTCTACGCCTATGTAGTTGCCAAATGGCTCTTTCGCTACTCTACATCTGCGTTGGTGGCCCTTTCATTACTCTACATCTACATCGACATCAACGTAGATAGTGGTAGTCTCATCGTTGACCTGTTGGGTACGTATTCAAAGACAAAAATATACATCCCGAAATTCGACGATGAGTACGCCATTGCACCTGTCGTCGACGTAATTGCTGAGTGATTTTTATCTCTCACCGTCCTCCGCCACCATCAATTGAAATATTAAAATTATATCTTTGTATTTCTGTCGGTAAAACTGAATTAAATTGATCTAAATATTTTATTTTTATAATTATAAAAATATCAATATAACTTTTGAAAGAGATAAAAATATCAAAAATAACTAACACATCTAATTGACCTTAAAAAAGATTATGCATAACAAATAGTTCGAGAAACACATTGAATAGCCATATTCAAAACATTTTGATAATAATCAATAAAACCAATTTTTTCATCAAAACCAAAAGATATGTTTGCCGAAACTAAATCTAACTAATTATTCATGATTTTTTAATTAAAATAAAAAAAGACTAATGAGGCACCCAAAAATTTGGATTTGATCTTTTTATACAAGCTTATGTCGGATATTTCTTCTCAATATTCTCGTAAAAGATTTCATTCCTTCTCATTCTTTAAATTTAAAAATCCGATTGAGACAATTACAAGGAGATTCAAATCTTTTTAATTTAAAAAAATCATAAAATCAACAATTTCGATTCTTCAAAACTAGAAACAAAATCGAATTGTCTGAAATTTTAATTCCGTTTTAAATCAACAAATCACCTAACAAACAAAAACAAAACCAAATCGAACCTAAGTCAGGTTTGTGTAGAGGTTTTGTGCTCCACATGCGGACCCCAAACATTGAAGGATCGAAGGAACAAGGATTCGTAGCAATTTGCATACTTGTGAAGCACAAGAGAGGATAGGGTACCATACATAAAAGACATTTCTGAATTATCATATGAAATCAAACACAATACTCGGGGATACCATTAGGCAACCTGACAAACTTGAGTCGTCCAAGAACAACTCAAGACAATGATAACAAAAAAAGTAATTAAATTGCAAGTTTAAGCAAATTGGCAACAAAATTAGACAGACAAGGTAGCTTAGCGGTATCGGCGAAGCGACAATGTCTGGTTCCTCTTCCAGGTTGCCCTTCGAGATGGTCTGGCCTTGTGATGAAGGTGACCTTTGCCGCGAAGACCCCTGTACTTCTTACCAGCTGAAGTGAGACCACGTAACTCACGGTGCTTGTGAACTCCCTTGCAAATCCAGTTGATCCTAGGGTCGTTGCGAATCGCACCATGAGCCGGATCAATAAGAATAATCTCATAATATTTGTAAGTTGAATCCTGTGTAACATAAAATGCTACAAGTTAATTCATTGAATTAAGTTCAAAACGTGAAGAATGTTCATGAAGATAAAAAGCTAGTAAGTCTAGGATAAAGCAAGATGGCTGACCTCATTGACCCAGTAAGAGTTGAGGACCCTGAGGCCTCCTAACTTTCGACCAGCTCTCTCCTCTGCAACCGAGCGCTTGTTTCTCTGGAACTTGAGCTGAGTGATACCCTGATGCTTGGGCTTTCCATAGACAATACCCTTGGGAACTGGCCTCTTCCTGCCACCGCGTCTAACACGGACTCGGTAAATCACATAACCCTACATGTTAAGAATAAAACATTATTAGCAACATAACAACTGAAGAACAAAATTGGAGCAGAGAAGGAGAAACAGTGTTGTCTCTAGAAACTCACTATTTACAAAGGTAGGCATGGATTGCAAATGCAAATATTCTTTGTAACCAAGTTTAATATAACACAATGCATATGTGGAAAATGTTTCAAATCAGCTAGACTATAAAAAGCACCTGGAAAACTTATAAAATGAATAGCATTAAAGCTCCAACTTGAAAAATGACCATGTATTAAAGATAAATATAGCATTAACAATAGAGTACATCTAATAAAGCTCCAACTTGAGAAAAGATCATGTATTAAAGATAAAGATAGCCTGTTACATGACCTGACATAACACATTTTTATAGGCAATTAAACTCTTTGTTTGGTTCACTATATCTTCAGTAGGTTGCGGATGAACCGTTGATCAATATCACAGGATACAAATGATTATTATACTTCAGATTGAACATTAGGAAGTTCCTAGACCAAATCTAATTGAGAATTTTGTAATCATGAACTTGCATAAAATGTGCAAAAATTGTCCTCTAAACTAGCAGGATCCCTCAACATATTAGATGCCTATCCGCATTCTCAATTACAACATCCACGAGATTCATACCTCTGCATTAGAAGGCACATATAGGCATATAAATGAAATGATCAAAAGAAAAAATTGGCATCAAAGCTAATTCAAAAACTAACTTTCTTCATTAAAAGTTCAGTTGAATCGATACTTGATAAGAATCAGCAGCCATTAAGAGCCTACTTTTATTCACAGATGAATCAACCACTCCAACATTACCCTAACTTTCCAATCAAATTAGACTCATGACAACAAATAATAACATTGACAATAACAGAAAATAAATTCATTATCCATCTTCAATAATGATAAACAATCAAAGGGAATGAAACAAACACCAAACTAGTACACAAGACAACAATTAGAACAGTCGCAACTACAAAAATGTCCCTCATAGTATCATGACTAGGCTGTTCCACACGTACTATTTCTTGCTAGTTCACCCAGACAAGATCAAGAACAATCAGTATATTTTACCATTTCGATACTGGTATATTGCCCATACTAAGGTCATTAATCACATAAAATTCATATCCTAATAAATGAGGATTTTGTCACTGTCTTTCTCTAAGCTAGATCATAGATTTTCCGATCCAACAGGTGTATACTTCTACAGAAGATCCACTAATCATATTGCAATATTGTTGTCCACCAAACAAAGTTTCTTCTTCATACAACTATCAATAAAGCACATTATTTCTAACATATTTTCAAAATCATGCGCCTCATTTTTTACAGAATGAGATAAAGGCAGAGCTTGTTTATGTCCACCCAGAAATAGAATTTCAGAAACAATACGATGATAAACCATAAAGAGCAGTTTTTTCACGTAACTACAAAGCCAAAATCCCATCTCATCTTAAAAGGCGAACGAAACCAAACTCTCGTCTCGCTCCTCAAATTGGTCCCTAAATTAAATCAAACAGATTCAAGAACAAATTGCTCTTACAAAACAAATCCACCGAGCATAAACTTAATGTTGCACGCAAATCGAGAAGAATACAATAGGATTTAAGAACACTATTCTCACACACAAATGCTCTACAACGAGAACAGCAAACACATGTCTAGAATGCTATGTGGCGGAAGAAACGACGCCGATCTACCTGCTTAGCCTTGAAACCAAGGCGCCGAGCCTTGTCGGGGCGCGTTGGCCTCGTGACGCGCACGATCGACGGGAGCTGTCGGTACTCCCAGCACCGCACCCGCTGCAGGAACCGCATCACGTCCGACTGCTTCTTCCTCCATAGCTCCGACACGTACTTGTACGCCCCTGAAACCCCACCCAAAGACCAACCAACCACAGCACAGTCAGATCAACCACACGTACCGAGAGAGAGAGAGAGAGAGAGACTCACCCATGGCTCGGACGCGAGGAGCTGCTCTGCGGCGATCGGCTAGGGTTTGCTCATGGCAGGGGCGAGCCGGGCTTAAAATGAAGTGAGTAGTGTGTCGAGCGAATTATGGGTCGTCGGATGGAGAAGGTATGATCTCATCCGGCGTGCATCAAGGGTTTTGGCAGCTCGTTTGGTTCCCGTGCTTTAGATTTCGTGCATGCGTGACAACGGACGGCGATCGCTTACGGGTTGGAGTTTGTGGGCTTCGGTAGGCCTGGATCGTTGTGAAGCCCAAATCTGCTCCGCTTAACAGGCCATCATTTATGGGCCGACTGGTGAATTAGTGTTCGATTCTCTTCGTAATATTAAAACGAGCGCTTGACATATTATACTTTGAATCTTTGGAAATCGCATATTAAAACTATGAATTTTAATATATATATATATATATATATATATATATATATATATATATATATATATTTGTGTGTGTGTGCGTGCGCGCGCGTGTATAACACAAAAGATGTGTAATGTCAACATGTCTGCCTCTCTCCATCACGCCGCTCCGTAGAGGTGTGTAATGAGCCAGGCGGCACTACAGCGGCCGTTGTCGCTGCTCTTGGCGGCGGAACGGCGGGGCTCGACGTCTCGACTCATCAGCCGCTTCCTCTCTCGGTATCGATCTCCATACACCGGAAAGTCGTCTTCTTCCCCCTTCTCTATCCCCTTTTCCTTCCCCAGAAGCTTCTCGTCCTTCATCGAGAGGCGCCTTCTCCTCCATCCGCACACCGTCTGGCCTCCACTCCGTGCCGCTCTCTTCTCCTCCGCCTCCATTCGTAGACGAGGCGGGGAGCAACCAGGTCATGAAAGCTGCCTTCTTTTCACGTAGTTTCATCTGTTGTTGTTGTGGTTCTTCAGTCACCCAATGTGTTTGTTGTTATTCCCGTGACGCAACTACTATCTCAAACTCGCTGAGTTTGGTTGCAGATGAATCTGAAGTCGAAGAATGCATGATCGAGTGGGAAGAAGAGGAAGAGGCAGAGCCGGTGGTATGCTTGCATTTTTCTCAATGTAATATTAAGGGAAGACACAGCATTTTGATTTTGATTGATTCCTTTTGCTGTTCATGTTTAGCTTGGAGATGGAGGGGATGGTGGTGGAGTGGTGTTGGGCGGTGTCAGGTGGGGCGAACGGGTTCTGTCCGTCGCTCGCGAGGTGCTTGACCTTCATTTTGGTGAGGATTTGGTTGTGTACGGTTTAAAGGTGTCTCCACGAGGATACGTCTACGTGCGGCTTGATAAGCTCACTAACAAGTGAGTCATTCTCTCTCACTGTTGTTTGAATATCTCTTTAGCTTGGTTGATTGCTATGTTAGATGCTTATCTTAGCATCAAACACAGTAGATGATCACAGTTAGTTATAAGATCCCTTGAATAAGTGTAGAGCTACTTCTCTTGTTTAGTTGGATAGAATAGCTCCCGTGGAAAGCTAGTTTCTCTGGATGCTGGACAAAAAATCACACATGCAGGAACTAGGAACTGGAGAAGTGATTGTTTGGGGTGTCCAACTTATCATGAGTTTGATTACCTTCCACTTGTAGGGTGTTTTATTTCTCTTTAATAGTTCATTCTGCAATAGTGTCTTCTTTTGCTTACAAATTCATAACTCTTGGGGAAGATTTTGGTTTGCAATATCAAGTAAGATTTTGATTGGGCCACTATATTGTAGATGACTCTGGGTCCTCTCTTCTTATTCTCCAATTTTGTCTAAAAGAAATTATTGCACTCGTAATCTCCATTCCATGAGCTCCATTGATTATAGGCTGTCATTAACATAGTTTCTACTTTCTAGGTTGTTGGTGTCGGTTGCTTCATAGCTAGATTAACTAAGTTGTGAATCTAGTCCAACTGGACATCAACACCAATTCATTGTTGGACATACATAAAACTACCTCACTTTTCATGCTTTAGGCTCGCCAAGTCAAGGAGCAATTCTTCATAATATTTTCTTTGATTTGAAGACGTCTAGATTTTAAGGCAGAATGTAATGATTAAAAATTTGTAATAGATATAACCTTACAGGTAAATGATAATTCCATGAGGTCTAGTATATAAATAAGAATGAAAAAGACTTGTTCCAATTCTTGAAATAGAATATGAGTCATCTTGTTCATCTTGGCTTTCACTCTACTTCTACATGGAAAAGCTTTATCATTTCCTGAACCAGTAATAAACCTGCTCAGAAATTAGAGCTATATGATGGATCAGATTTTTCAATTTTGAAACTATAAGGTTCATATTGCATATTTTTCTTGCTATCATCTCTATTATTACAATAACCCATTTGAAAGAGATCTTTGATATCTATCATCACACCGCAGGATGAACTGGACAATCTAGCTTGGCCACATGCCAACTTCAGTAGACTAGGATGGTATCATGTATAATGTCACAGTCTTGTGAGATCAAAGCCATGCCACTCAAACTGTTTTTCCAATGATAACACTGTCTTTTAGGCATGGCCATCTACTATCATGTCAATGAGCAAGCATCACACGACACCCATTTGAATCGTTCGTTATAAACAAATTTAGGGTCTCTTTGATGATTTATGAATGTTTATAATCTTAGAGCTAAACTATGTAATTTCCAAAGATTTATGTCGAGTTTTAACAGAGCAATAAGTGTTCTAATTTTATCAGAAATCTGTTTAAAATAAGGGTTTGCTGGGGATTGTTCTTTTTCATTTGTTCTTTATGTGGTAGGTAAAACTTGTTGCATCTACTGATCAGCTGCTATTGACCTCTAGATATGGATGTCCAAGCATCGAGGAAATTGAGAGTTTCAATAGTCTCTATAAGAAGCGACTGGATGAGATGCTAGAATCTGGAGAGATGCCCCTGGATTTAGCTTTAGAGGTAAAGCAACTGCACTTGCTTTTATCTTTGACAAGCATGGTAGTGAGATATAAGACCTTTACCTCTCAAACTTGCTTCAGGTATCATCACCTGGAGCTGAACGGCTGTTAAAGGTTCCTGAGGATCTGAATCGGTTTAAAGAGATGCCAGTGAGAGTGCAATACCTTGAAGAAGCTGCCGAGTCGAACCGCCACCAGCAAAAGGTTGGAGTATTCTTGATAGAGTTGATCGATGCGGAAGCCAGGCAATGTGTTTGGAAGCTGGCAGATGTAAGGGAGAACAGAGCTGAGAGTGGAAAAGGAAGGCCATTGAGTCGAAAGCAGAGAGACTGGAGATTGCAACTACCATTTGAAGCAATAAAGAAGGTGACACTGTACTCAGATTAGAACACTAACCAGGTCTTTCAGAGTTGTTGGACCTGGCTATCTTGTCACATTCCCTGTGAAGAGAAACAAGTAAAGAACTGATGGTGTGTTAATTTGAGTGGCTTACCGCATGGTGAGGATCTCAACTTTTTATGGTTTGAACAGTGATAGTTATCACAATTTTCAGAAAGATTTGCAACATCTTGTGGGATTATGAGACTCAATTCCTTCTTGCACAACCATGTTGACTGATGCTAATAGAATTGACGTAGACAATCTGATGATAAAACTTGTCGCCCACCAGGTTTTTGCAGAATCAAGAATGGAGCAGAGCATATGAGACTGATATTGCCAGAAACTTAAATTGGCCAGCCTCACTTCCATGATTGATAGAATCAAACATGCTCTTTGAATAAAAATATACTGTAACTAATTCTGTTATCACTATGTATTCTAACATCTGAGTGGATATCATCTTCTGGTACTCCTGAGGGAGCCAGTAGCAACATCTTTGGCATCCAAGGGAACAAGTAAAATAGCAATAGGGCTGATCCTTGATGGTAGTCCATTCATGTAGGACACTGCTAACGGGACACCTAGTTATCATGGAAACATCATGATGGATTCTAAAGCAGAAGAAATGAAGCGTGATATTTTTTGTAGTAAGAAACCATTGTTGACAAAAAGAACAAAAGTTACAGTCCCCTGTACACGGTTGATGTTTTGGGAAATGGCTACCATATAAATCATGCTAGATAGTTGTAGATCTGGGGGTTGTTCTTGTCCCTCTCCAAGTATTCCCTATCGATGAGGCTCTCTATCCTTTTCTTCAGGTCTGCAGGCTTTATCGGAAATTTAAGCTACAAGAATCATGCAGAACGATTAGAAAATTAAACAAGTAACAAGAAAAGAATGCAGACTAGATGGCATGATACCTGCTGAAAGAGTTCAGTAATTAAGAGTGTGTGGCTAAGTACTTTCCTTGTCTTCATGATACGAACAATAGCCGCATCAACCTGTGATGAAAAGGCGGCAACATCAAGGAATATAGCAAATTGGAAGAAAATCTCAGTCTATCTTTCTAGAAGCCTACTTACCAATTCATGGGTAAACGAGGCATTCAGTTAATAAGATCAAATCAAGAAATGCAAGAATAATCCGGCATTCAAGTTCAGTATAAGGAATCCATTGGCATTTAATATGTTAATTATTCATACTTGATCTATATATTTTTCATTGCTAATTCGACATTAAAGATCCACCTATGTCCAGCTACATCACTAATGTCATTGTATCATTGTATAATGCTAAAAAAGGGACATTCACTTGAACACAACTCTCATAAAACACTTACCACGTAAATATAGCAAGTAGTAAGGAAATATATTTTAGCCGTAATAAAAAGTCAATGCCACTGCAAACTACAATAGTTCCACAAATTCTCTTCAGCGTATACTATTGGCTATGCTATTTTACCCTTTTTATGTACCATTCTCTATGTCTTAATGCTGTATAATGCATTCATTCTCATTTATACTCCTCCTATGACAGCAAATTACTGAAGTACAACACCTTCAGTTATATAATTGTCTCACCCAATCACTGATCATTTTTAACAAGCATATATATGATCTCTGGATTTGTGATAATTTTTATCAAGCCAATTGCATTACTACTACCGATAAACAAATAACACTCAGTTTGCTCAGGGAATTAAAATCTTCATTCAGTCATTTGGTTAGGAATGAGTTGAGTAGTTAGCAATCTGCTTATGAAACAGACCTGATACTGACGATCCTGGAATACTCTTTCAGTGGTGCTTGTGTTTTCCTCCACTGTTTCCTTCATCTGGATTGCATTGACCTGGAAAAACACATTTAGCTCTACCAGTTGAAACCAAAAATTGATTTGATTTCACAATGGAGAAAATTTACCTTAAGGCGATACAGAGGAGCACTGAATTCTTCATTGAATACAAAAGAGTCATCATCTTCTATCTCTCTTCCTTTTGGGATCTGCAGAAGAAAGAACATTTGGAATAAATAGATGGACAACAAGGAATATATGCTTGAAGCCAGGATTTACCTTCTGTAAAACTCGAACTTTGCCACATGCAAGTGACTGCAAAGTCCTCCTCAGCTCTTTATCATCAATGCCAGTGGAGTCCTTAATGTCTTGGAAGCTAAGCTTTTGAGTATCGTTGAAAAGCATTAGAACAACAGTCTGAACACATGAAAAATCCCAAAATATCCTTAGATGAATGTTAACTTGGATCAATACTAGCATTAACCAAAGATCAGAAGACCCACCTGAAATAATGATACCGATAATTCCTTTTTGCCTTTTGGAAATTCAGCTTTTAGAACACAATGACCTAATGAATTTTGCCACATTAAACGCCTCCCGTGGTACTTACTCAAATAGAACTCTTTGAATATATCCTATTGTGATGTAAATAGAAGGCAGGATATTACATACAATAGAAAATCAAGTGTAAATAGAATTTTATTGACAAATTATCATGATCAAACCTGATAAACATTCAATTCATGAGGAAGTCGGACATCCATAGGAGGATACGTTGGCCAATACCTGAAAGCACCAGAAGCAGGAAAGTTGGCATTAAACAGCACTACTAACTCGCCCACAGCATCATTAAAAAGGCCTAAATGATTTGATTGAAATAAAACAAACAGGCAACACCCACCCGGTTGTCAAAACATGAACACTCATTTCGATGCCAGTTGGAAGTTTTGTCCTGGCTTGGGATGATTGTTTAAAGGAGTCATTTATTTCTTTCGATAACTCAATATCCTGAGTAAATATCAGCATGAAACAATTACTTGTAAACCCAAAAGAAAGTGATAGAAATTGTCATAATGAATCAAAAACTCAATAGCTGATAATTACTTTATGAGCAATTTGTCAGAGGCCTTGCACATCTTGTGGGACAAAAAATATATATATATGATAAAAGGGGTGACCAATTGCAATAATCATGTCTAATCGAAAATTATGGAAGGTACCAATTTTCTTTTAAGAGTAAATCGAATCCTTGTAAAGGAAAATATCTACTGAAATAATCCATGGATTGAACCACTACCATATATTAATCAACATTTCGGATTGTCACTGAGCTCAAATTGTCACCATCATTTGGATGGGTTTCTTTTTTCTATTCATTTCTAGTTGACCCTTCCTTCCTGTTCCTTTATTCTTCTTTGGAGTGGGGGGAGCATAGTTCATGAGCTTGATTATTTTTTAATACAAAGCGTCTGGACTCAGTCGATATGTTTAGGATGGCAGGTATATGCTGAAATCAATATGGAGCATAAACCTTACAGAATCATGGTTATTTAAACCAAACATTATATGAAGTTAAATGGTAGATATAAATTTTAACACAAGGATGATAATTACATAAGAGACATGCTGGCTATCAATGTAAAATTGTGAGATGTCATAAAGGTCCATGCACACATACCATGTGTCACTTTGCACAAGTCCATACCAGGTTGACATACCATTCAGTATATTGGCATCATTGGGGGTATGACAGGTTCCATCTGATAGGTTCCAATATCACCATTGGACCAATATTTAAATCATTGGCTATACCATTTCCAATTCAATTAGATTATGACAGAATTATCAGTGAACGGTATTTGATTCCTTGGTTCAAACGATATAAACATTAAAGCAACCTGAATGTTGTCATTTCAAATAGGATCAAATGGATTCTTAAGGGCTGCATCTGAAACTTGTTCTGCAGCCAATGCCCTCCTATATCTCATAAGCAACTTGACATCTGCAGCCAATGAACAATGACTGGTGGCGAAGAGATAGCAGCCCAGTCACTACTAATCTGAACTTCAAATTGATGAGTTTCACGCTCCTCACATCCCCCTTTTATTTTACTTATGGTGTCGTTCTAACACAATTCTGTTGAGTTGCACAACAGCTCAACAAGTAAGTTTGGCACATAATGCTGCATCAAGTGTCACGATAACTCAATAAGCTCGCATGGAACTTTCCAGCGGCCAATTAACCTAACTCCTTAAACTAGGATACTCCCAAAAAATAGACTGGAACTACTTGATAAGGATTCTGGTGCTGCCAACGTGGAACATTCAGTAATATAATAGTCAGCATAACAGTATGCAAAGTCTGACAATTCATAAAGTGCTCCTGGATGAGTACCCTTAAAAAAGCATGAAACCTTGTGACAATAGTATGCCAGCTGATAAGTGATGGTGCCAGTGGGTGCTGGTAGTTTATTAATTCGTTTCATAGGATAGGGCTGCATGCAAGTAATAGACGAGCAAGGATGCACTTGATATCTCAACAAAAGTTGCCAAAGCCATGTCCAGCATGAATACTTGTGAAAGGGCAGCACATAATGGGTGAGTAGCAACATGATTTTCATGGAAGAAAAGAGAAAGGAATTATCATTAGCTGGCGATCTTGGTTCCTGGATAAGGTTGTTCCTTGGCTCCCTGGGTGTCAAATACCTTTTTGCTAGCAAGGGTAAGAGTACATACATTGACTACACTTAGAACTCACAATGGCAGGAGACTAGTTAAAAGGGGTGCCTCTTTGGTGTTTCAACAGCTAACATTTTCTCGGTTATCAAGCATCATTTTACTTTCCAAACTAATTCATCTCATTCATAAATCAATAATTACACTAAAAGTGATACTCAAACCTATAATACAAGTTAAATTTTATAAAATTAAAAAAAACACAAGTCAAGAGTCTCTCTCCTGATCGGATCCCATAACTTTTACCCCTTGACTTCTGTAGCTGCTTACATTTTAGCAAGCTAAATAATTAAGGATTAATCCACAGAATCAAATGGAATGCTGCTAATGCTCATCCCTAGTGCTTAGAACTATTTCGACATTTATAGTCCCAATAAAACTTGTTCAGACTCTTAAACAGATGGAAAAGATGTCTAAATAGTCCAAATTAAGCAAACATGTATATGACCCTTTTCACCAAGAAAAACTCCATGGACAACCAATTTTTTCTGGATTTCCTCAAATCACATCCTGGTATCATGTGGCAGACCCAAGATAGTAACAGGCTAATACAATACAAACATTAACCAACTATAGGTACCATACCTGTCTACCACAGATCATACGTCAAGCCCTTTGGCTAGTGAATTAAAGCACAAGCATTGCCTATCAAATCAGTACAGCCATCACAGGAATAAACCATTGTATCATGTCATGCTACCATGACCTAGTATCATGTGGTACGCATTAAGTAAACTGAAATTAGAATCTTTGAACAAATACCAAATAAATGATGGAAAATTCAAGGACTAGGAACTGTTCAAGAGTTAATGGTTATGCAGCATTTGAAAATAAATATAAATTATTTGAATAATGAACAGAAAAAGCAGAACATCTAAGTCAAATTCATAAGAATACAATCTTAGATGCAAATCTGACTGAAATCTTATTTTTCTATTGCTTTGATTAGAACTTTAAGTAAGCTGAAGCCTGCATAACAATTTTATAATTGGAGTTTGCTCACAGATGCAAGTTACTTCTAATACTTGAAATAATATGAAAATAGATTCACAGAAAGTACGTCTTAAGATCCTTCATCATTGCTACAAAACAAGTCATATGGTCACAATTGTAAAAAGGGAATCTATAATTTAAAATAAATTGGTAGTTACCGACTACCATACTTCTATTTTATTAAAGAGAACTAGGTTGTACTTACAGCAGACAGAAATTTTAGGATTACAAATGAGAAAGGAAAATTATAATTTAAAACAGTAGTACAAACTGCATTGTTTTTTTATTTATTAATTACAATGCATTAAATATAGAAAGAAATTTAATGATTTATAGCTTCCGAAACAATTAGATTCACTAAACAATTAAACTGTACAAGTAATCGTGCACCTTGAACATTCCCTCGAGTTTATTTGTAAATTGACTCCCACACTCAGTTTTCAACTGAAAAGGCAAGAAATTGTTGCTTAGATAAACTATATATATATATATATATATATATATATAATTGAAGTCTCGCAGAAAGCTTAGCAATATTCCTGTTTACCTTTGTGATCATTGATTTCTCAGCATCTATCGATGCACTCTTTCCCAACAATAACCTTTTTGCAAGATCTTTCTTGTAAAAGGCCTCAAAGACATCTTTTCCCTGAAACAATATGAGAAAGAAGAATGCTTGCAATGAAACATCTTTAAATATTCTCTAACCCATACTTCCTTAAGCACAGGACAACTAGCAAGAACCAAAGAAGCAGAGCATTTCCCAGTAGACATGCAAAACTTACTTGTATGAATCTGAATAACACCAAAACTCTGTCAAGTATACTCTCCAACTCTTCCTCAGATGTACCCTTGTTGCCAGCACGAAGCTTCTCGTCTACATACTTGGCAATCAATTCAGCTGGCCTATTCTGTATTATAACAATGAAATTATATAATTAATCTACATCAAGAAATAGTCTGGACTCTGGACAGAGTATCACAAGGCAATATCCAATTAAGTCCCAAAAGAGAGGAAAAAAGATATTACCAATAAACACTAATGTAAATGGTGCATAAAAGACGCCTAAAAGATTGGAGCTGTTCAAATGCAGACCGTTACTAGATTAAAATAAATATGGAAAAAAATAATTGAGTTCTTTTTCAGATATATTCTCAATCACAAAATCAATTAGGATTGATTTAGCTTTTTTTCAGATTTGTGTTAGGTAGTTCAGACTTCAGAGAACAATTGATTGTCATTCTTTAAACTGTTACGAATTCTAAATTTTACAAGGAGGACGTGGCTGAAAAACCAATGTTTCAAATATCAGTCTGATACAGTACACTGACCTGTACCATTTAATATCACTAAAAATTTAAAAAAGAATACCGAACAATACTAGACTTTTAATATCAGTCTGATACAGTACACTGACCTGTACCATTTGATATCACTAAAAAATTGAAAAAGAATACCGAACAATACTAGACCATATGCTCCATCTTATTCTTCGTCAAACAAGTAAATATCGATCAGTATGTACCAGTCCAACCAGTATTTAAAAATTTGATAATTTCCATAACCTACCACCCTCCTTTTAAAATTAGGATTAAGTGCCTTAACTAATAGGGATGGGATAAGGGAATTACCTAGTTATATCCCAATTGACTTGCACAAAGTTGGATAAGAGGTAAATGACGAAGGATGACTCTTGGTCCTAATTAAATGAGGACTTGTTAAGAAGTTGCATATGCAAAAGGACAAAAGGTAGTTATAAACTATGAAATATATCTACTGTTTCCTTAATAAGTTACTAGAAAGGACAAAGGGAGCTATATAAGAAGAAAGAAATGTAGTTTCTCCTGGAGTTGTAGTTGCATTTTTTTTTCCTTTTTACTATTCTCCTTTCTATCCTCTTATTACCACCTCTTCTTCTAAATCTGGGATTATAATAATATACTTATTTTTGTGAAGACTCTCTACCAGAGGACTACACTTTTCTTAATGCTAATCAACCCTTATTTCTTTGACATACCAATGAGTAGCATGTGCATCTTAACTTTGCTACCAGAGCCTGCCACAAGGTTGACATCAGGTATTGGAATAACAATGATAAAAGATAAGGAAATATGTAACAGTCAGTTAATCGGATTAAAAGAACACAAGACAATCAAAACTTACTGCAGAGTGCAGAGTTTACTTATGGTAATAGCCACTGAAGCATATTATAGAGGCTAGAGAAGCAATGAGACAAGTCGCAGGATGGAGGATATAGGAGAGCAGTACATCGAAGAGAGAAAAGGACAAAGGTTATTCACAGTGATGTTATCAGAAAGGGCTTCTATACCTTAATAAACTAACATATAAAACTTATATCGACCACTCTCTTCAGCAATGTCACCACCTCGAACCAGATCTTACGAAGCCAAAAAGTTTTAAATAAGCAAAATTCACTATGAAGATTGTTTTTATGAAGCATAAAAACAGGTGGGCCAATGCATGAGGCTCTTGCCAAAGCGGAGTCTATAGAGGTCAATGTGTGCAGTCATACAGAGTGACTCAAACTCATTAAAATTTGATTCCTACTGATTAATAACTTCCCTATCGCAAGCCAAACTTAAGTTCATAAGCATCAAAACCATACAAAATAGTAACAATCACTAAAAACCTCAGACAAACTTTACTCAGCTTGGACTTGAAATCCACATAAAATGCAATCACCATCACCAAAAAAGCCTTCATCCTATTCATTCAACCAAGTCTTTGCTTATTCATATATCACAAAGTGAATTGGGTAGCTTCTCCACAATGAAGAAGGTTGAACAAACTTGAGGCATTGATGTGAACTTCAAGTTAGGAGACAGTAAATGATGGGATGAAAAAAGTATCGTGATCTCAAGAAAATGTTTATTGATCATATTAATGGTGAAATATTAGCTAAACCTGAAAACTCATCTCACATATACATTCTCTTGGGAAGCTCCCATGACACGCTACTTAGTTAATAGAACAGAAATAACCACAACATTCTGGTGTCCAATGCCATGTCTAACATAAAGTAGCTTTTACAATTCAAGAATGGTAAGCACTCTTGATTATGGACAGCATGGTGCTAGTAACTTGAATCAGGAGTAACAATTCAAGAATGGTAAGCACTCTTAATTATGGACAGCATGGGGTTAGTAACTTGAATCAGGAGTTACAATCGTCTTAACTTAATACTTCAGATCCCATGACTTGAAACGGGAAAGTAATGACCAGAAGACCAATGGCACCAAAAGGAAAGTGGGGGACAATCATGCTCCAAAGTATGTGGGAGACCAAGGAAGAATGCATTAAAACAAAAATTTGTGTAAAGGCAAGTTATGCAAACCAGTCACTGACAGTAGATGTAGAGGATATGTTATTTATAAGTTTGCATTTAAATAAGCAAATTTACCACATTGTCATGGTTTAGTAATCATGAGAAGATAGAATGGAAATGAATAATTGATAAACTATAATTGCTCCCAGATGACATGATACTCATTGCCCAGCACACATCAATTTGGGGAATATGCTGCAGGATGATCCAGCATATAGGCCCACATTCATGTTTGAAACCACCACGAACAACCGATCAAACTCAAGGACAAGCTGAAAGCTGCAGAACTGCCGAGCAGCTGAACCACCATATATGATTTCTGTTTCTTTACTTCCTCTGGTGTTTCAATACTCTTAAATTTTCTTGCCTTAACTGTTGAACTACTAAGGCATCTCAAATCGATATTGTTATTGGAACTTGTCTAGAAAAACTAACTACAAGGCACTTACACCAATCTGCATGTTATGCAGTACTGTCCTCCTGTTCAAGGTCTGCAATTTCATACTGTACCGGAGTTTCGACGTTCGCTCGGTACGGTACGAAACTGTATACCGAGCGGTGTACCGTTCGATATACCGCTCAGTGTATATATATATATATATATATATAACTCAGCGACGTCGCCTCTCTCTTCTCCCAAGCGGGGCGACGTCGTCTCGTTTATATATATATATATATATATATATATATATTCATTCCGCTCGGTAACGGGCGGTCCGCGTACCGGTACATACCGCCCGTACCGGACGGTATCATTCGGTATTGCCTACCTTGCTCTTGTTATATCTATACCTTGTTATACTACAAAGAAAGTGATGAACAAAGGAAAAAAAAAGAGTCAAATTAATATATTTTACTACCCAGCCCGAGTTTTGTTCTTCAAGATCGACAACAGTGGTCAAGATATTCAAGAATATGCAAATGTCATAGTCTAACTGATAAGTTTTCATGCCTTCAAGGTAAATAATTCTAGAATACAAAGCATAAACACATGGCAATCATGCCAGAAAACATAGCATTACCAGACGAAGATTAATGAGATGCTCGAATGAATCCTTTATGGTATTTGAGAAAGCTTCATTTCTGAAGAAACTTTCTTCCCATATCTTATCAAGAGATGCTTTAAACTCTAGGAGATAAGGAACCAGATCTTTGTCCTTCTCTTCATCCATGATAATTACTTGCCCAGTTCCCCGGATGTATGAGCTAAGAGCTTGCCTTATTAACTCAAGAGCATCAACCCTCTGAAAAAGGGTACACATTCCTTGAAGGTCATCAACACGATTCGCTTCCATAAGCATTGTGAATCCCTGGTCAATGAGATCAGAACAATACAACCAGAACTGATTGTGAGATTGGCAAACAAGACTTTCAACGTTAATCAAGCATAAAGTATGAACAAACTCACCTTGTCAAGAATTGCAGAAGTATGGCGCTCAAGAAGTTGCTTTTCTGCAGTTGCTACAAGTGGTTTCCTCGTACTTGCATCTAAGTATAGCAAGCATCTTTCATGTTCTTCGTGTAACCTTGACTGCAAGTTTGTGCCAAAGAGATATTGAGAATGTCGAAAATTTCAGACAAGCAAACTAAGTAAAGAGTACAAAGAAGCGAAATACAGCCAAGATGGATCTCACCTCCACATGCCTCAGATAATCTGGAACATCTGACTGCTGCATATATTTCACACCTTCAGCAGCATAAAACTCAGAAGTGCATACAAGAAAGGGTTTCTCAAAGCTCTCTGTATAAATTCCAAGTGCTGTAAACATCTTTAAAAGATGGCTTAGGACAGTCCTATCAATGGCTTCACCTTGTCTGCAAGAAATAGTTTTAAATGAAAAGAACAATATTATGTGTAAATCCACATAGTTAGCATGACAAACAAATCTTATTTAATATACCTTGGGCTTCCCATGCGCATAAAAAGCACTGTTTTGTATTTCAGTCCATGCTAGGATTATACTAGCACGAAGTGTCTGCCATACGAGAGAGAACACTGACACCCTTTTCTATATTGTTGGCCAATGATGGCCAACAGGAACACGTGAAGCACATGTACCACGATATTAGGCATGGTTGTGCCAGAAAACATTAGGGTATTACGTTTCAACCACTATTATAATTTGTAATAACCATCTTACATGTGTGATGTCTGAATTCCTGATATCATGTCAAAGTTCACAATTTGAGATAGCAACAGCTATCAAGAAAGTACCCAGTGCCCAAGGCTCCCACCAATGCAGGTCAGGGGAAGGGCTATGTATGCAGCACAGCTATCAAGGAAGTATTATGATATTTTAATCTAATGTATGTAAAGTATTTAAAAACAATACTAAAGCATTACAACTATGTCGCATATTATGAATTATAAACCACCAGTAGGTTGACTAAAACCTGCACTCTACTCTATGCTCTATACCTTGAAATGCCCATTAGGATAATACATTTGATCAATAATATACATTCAGTTACATCATATATGTCATGTTCACCAAGCCTTTACTTTGCAATGCTCAAACAGATGCCTTGATTGGTTAAAGAAGCAATTTTCAATTTTGTGTTACATGACAAGTAGGTCCGAATATGAACCACCAGTTGTGCAATGTCAAATACTCTATATTCATATTGACCTTATGAAATAGGACATGAGAGAACTAAGATCTATCAAATAAAAAGACATTCAAGAGTTCAAGAATTGAAGTGTGTGCTAAATGGGATATCCACTTGTCTTTAGATTGTGACAAAGTATAATATGGTTGTAGAAAATTTAATTAGAAGAGATGCAAATTAATCTAATGGCCGAAAATTTAAAAATCAAGAAGCTAGATACTAACAAAAAGTGAAAACCTAGAGAAAATAACTGGTGACTTTTTTTTTCCGAAATGACTGTAGTAAGGCACTGTTCTGTAGCAGCATCTTTGGCAGGGTTTTGAGTGGGTTATGATGCAACAAGTTATGGCTAGCATGAAAGATTAATGACAAATAGAAAAGAGTCAAAATTAAGAAGAGACTACAAAGGAACTACCCTACTCATACCTATATGGAAGGATCATTCTTGAACGGGCCTTACACCCATCTAGGCATCATGCACAAGACAAGAAAGCTCTACCAAAGCTTTTCTGTAACCAATTATTTACCATTCCTTCATGAATGAAGAAAATACAAAAAAAAGGCCTTCTAAAGAGGCTCTAAGTTCCTCATTTTGCTAATCTGACAATGAAGATCACAATACACAACTATCACACTACATTCCACAAAAGACTGGTAATAACACACGTTGCTCATCTGACAATGAAGATCAAAACCTGAGTACACTACAAAAAAAACATAAAAACAATAAGATATTGTATTTTCTTAAGCAGCCATACATCTTTTAAGCATCCCAGACGCAGGACATGATGAAGCCAACATATTTTATACCATATACCATGTTTATGCTATTATTGAAGTTAGTATTTTATAATGAGTTCCCTCCTGAAGACAATAGAATGTGTACATTGTGCAGCAGGCAGATTAAGATGTTGAGCAACCAGACCTCTGGTCATAAACAAAGTCCAAATTCAACAAAAAGGCACCACTAAGTTTATAAACAAGAGCCATTTCCATTTCTAGCTTTAAGTTCTTTGCTGGCTTTCAATCTTATGGATGATATATCATGAATAGCGATAACATGTTGTCATGCTTATTAATAAAAAATAGCTGGATGCTACACTTGGTAAAAGCTAACAGGCAAACTCAGATATATGAAGAAACCAGTCACCACAATGTCAACACAATCAAACCACAGAATCAAAGTGGGATTAAATTTCAAACAATTCAGAGAAAGTAAACAAATGAAATTTTCTTATGATAAAAAGCTACAAATAATGATTTAAAGAATCAAAACATGAAACACACCTCTCCTTCTCAATTAGCCTCAAAAGTCCAGTAACAACTTTGTGCTCTACTTCTGGAGATAATGCAAGATGCTTCCTGAACAGCTGCAATCCCATATCCCACAGCGAGTGAATGTTTGGCGTTTGTTTGACATATGTTCTATCGAGAACTAAAGCTATGCCACGTATTGTCAACATCTGGTCACAGAAGTCCTGCCAACATTTCTCTACCAATGACAGAAATACCACCAAATCAGGGCTCTGACCAACCAATGATGACATCGTCGAAGATATATGTGTTTCACATTCCTTTTGTATACGTTGGTAAAGGTTCCCTCCCATCTTGTGCAGGCAAAGATCACTGACAGCCTGTGAGCCAAAAGAATTACTACCCACATCAATCCATCAAAAGAAATCACAAATGGAGGCACCAGGGTCGAGAATTAATTAGAAAAACCACCTGATAGAGCTTTTCAGAGTCACAGGGATCTGGTTGCTTCAAAAATATAGCAGTAATGGCAGACTTTAATGTGGCCCATGTATCCTCCTCAAAGTTTTTAGGAAGTGAAGGTTTACCTATGAACAAGAGAACAAGTAACATGTCACTGCTTAATGTTGATTAATAACTAAATCAGCTTTTTCAATGTTCTATGGAGGAGATTATAAACTTGACATGAAAAAGCAAGTAAATAAGTGAAAGATGACATCACAAGTAATTTAATAAGTTCACTTGCATATTCCTTTCTCCATAAATTTCCTAATAAAGACTGCTCCCAGTATACCAGTATTGGCACGATTGATGGGATATAACACATTAACCATTGATGAAACAGAGCCAATTTCGAGTAAATATACCAGTTACAATCAAATATGACGGTCAGTAGAGTCCATATATATGTATATATATGTATGTATAAATGTATACATATATGTATGTATAAATGTATACATACATATATATATATATATATACATACATATACATACATATATATATATACATACATATACATACATATATATATATATATACATATATATATATACATATATATATTACTTTTGCTTCTTAGTTCTTACAAGGGCATCAATAGTTCTAGACTACATATGTATATACAATGTATTTATGTGTATTACATATATATGCATATAATATGTAACTTCTCCAACCATAACCTTTGGTTTTAAGAGGAAAATATTGCTTCTCTAAGTAGTAAAATCAATATCAAGATTCTACACATATAAATAAATAAATAAAACATAATTACATAAATACTAAGGCAGAAGAACGCCTCTAACACCTTTTGTGGGCTGTGTGTTTTTTTATACATGTCCTTAACATGTTATCCTTTTTTTATATATTTTAGCTACATGTTCTTTATTTCTATACCTTAGATACATGATATTTTTTTCCAAAATTACTTCTTAGCAGCATCAGGCAAGGTCCAACTAACTAAACAATTTCAGTAAGAACATAAAACTTGAAGGTCTGGAAGAATGGCCCCATGCTCCTTGGACAAGTAGCAAAATATAACACTGTTCTTAAGAACTCAAAAATCAGTATCTGTGTCACCTCATCACATGCTATGTGGAAAAAGTTTTGATTGATTTTCTGTAATGTATATGTTATGGAAGTAGCTAATCATATTTCAATTCCTAGATAAGATGCTACATCTCGAAAAGAATATCTGAAGAGCTTAATTCTGCAGATTTTTCTCAAAAAGAATAAATTAACTAAGTTTTAGCAACGATAAATTTCATAATATCTAATGAAAATTCATAAACCATATCTCCCTTGATAAAACCTATCATCACGGAAGCTCATAAGCAATCTCACAACGTGTGCAATGTATATTTCGTCTCGAGTCACTTTTAAGTTTCTAGTGAACCAAAACCTGAAATTCGGGAGTGGCAGTAGAGATATTTTCTTTTTCCTTTACTCTCCTAAAGAAATAAAGTGGGACGGAGGGTAATGAAGGTAGCAGCATGATCCTTAATGATTATAATTCAGAAATCAACCACGCAATCTTGCATTGCTCCTACCTCTTTGCATGTCAAAATGGTGAAGCAGTGATTACTCCAATAACAAATTGGTATCTATCAATTAATGAACCCATCAACGGCATAGAATTATCAAGAATCCAACGAACCAGTGCCAAAGACTATTGACAATGATATGACCACAAGGGACACAAACCAAGAAAAAAGCATATCGCGCAGCCGGTAAGCAATTTAACAGAGGAAAATTGCACAACAGCGGTACCTTTGACCAACTTGATGACAAGCTGCTTCTTGACCGACGGCTGCGGCGGCGTGGCCTTCTTCCTCGACAAATTGGCAGCGACACCCGTCACCATGACGGGGGAAGAAGCCCCAGGCTTCAGCTCCTCCTGGTCAACAAGCATCGCGTCATCCTCCTCCCCGGACTGCGCAGCCACGGCCGCCGCCGCGGTGGTGTTCAAGTGGTGGGGTTGGGGGTGGAGGCCGTTCTTCTTCTCCTCCAACGAGCAGGTGGCAGCCAGCTGGGGCTTGGCCTTCTTCATGGCAGGGGATAACTCTGGGGAGATAGGGGTGGCTCCGCCGGATGCACCGCTGTTGCTGTTGGGGGTTCCACCGCCGCTGCTTCTGTTGCTAGAGAAGGGCCGCTTGTGATGAGTCATCAATCGACCTCAATCGGAGAAGCGCATGGCGAAGCCGATAGGAATTGGGGAAGATCAAGGCGGAGATGGGAGAAAGGGTCTCCGTAGAGGAGGAAGAAGGAAGAGAACGCAGGGCACAGAGGAGGCGAGAGCGAGCGAGAGAGGAGCGAGATCGACTCGATCCCATTTTGCTTAAAAACGATTTGGGCTGGACCGGGTTCGCCTCGGACCCAATTAGCCCAATTGGGTCTCAATCTTGGTTCGAGGAAGCGCATTCGGTTTGCAATCCTCTCCATGTCAGTTACTTCAATTCATTTAAATCCAGCCGTCCGAATAAGTGGGTTCCGCCATCTACGGCCGGAACCGACGATCAGAACCATTGGATTAGGAAACTGATCCACTAAAAACTGGAGGGAAATGCATCGGATGATGTGAAGACACGTTTGTAGATGGTAGGTGTAGGTGATATCCACGGGATTAATTATTGTTTAGATCAGACAAATATATATATATATATATATATACACACACAAAAACTAACAATTTTTAGTTAATCTTTGTTGGTTGGTCATGATTATAATGATGTTGAAACCCCAGATAATGTTGATACCATACTCTTGAGAAATATTATATTATAAATTAAAGAATTGTATTTTTTAAAATTTAGTTATTAGTGAAAGTAATAAGTGATGTATTCATATGTTTAATGTAACCACAGTTAATAATCATTAACCTGACTTTATAACATGATTATAAAATAATTTATATATTTGTGAGATGTACAATATTTGAACATTTTTAATAATATATATAGTATTTTTAATTTTAGGAGCAGCAAATGTGTTATTTCTAAACTTGGAAAAGATAGGAATGTACAAGACTCCTTAGATTATGTTTTATTTAAGACATTCTTATCTCTGAAAGTGACTAAAAAAATTAATTTATCGTATTAAAGTTATTTTTTATTTTATTCTTAATAAACATGTTCCAAGATTCATTTTATTTTCTTCTCTTTGTTATCTCTATAGTAACCACCTCATCGAACACTTGACTTGGATTCCTCAGAATTATGGGGAAACAATGATCATTTATATACTTATTAACATTAGGGTAGAGATATTTTAAATTTAAATGTGCTTTATATTTTATCCTCTGTGATTATATTAACACAATTAAGTATCATGAACAATAAGAACTATATATATATATATTAGGCTATAAAAAGAAATGTAAAAGTGCACACATATAGCCATGCAAAATTAGTGATTTTGACACTTACCATTTTAAATTTGAGTTTGTCATCTAAATATATTCGTTCAAAACTCATATATTTATAGATCTACTGTTGTAGTTAATATCCACTAATTAGTTGTTAGTATACTAATATTTGAACTCAAAATAACACTAATAATCTTAAAAGATATCAAATATATATATCTTTCTTAGATTAATAATTATTTTGGCGGCAAAATTCCTACCCGCTTCCCGCTCTCCCCTCTTGATTGTTTGTGGCACCATATCCGGGTTTATTTTAGAAGCGCGTTTCCACTGCGGCCCCCCATACGAACGAAGCAAATGGTCTTCCTGCAGCGCACCGCTCCCAACCCTCGCAAGCGCCCCGTTCCCCTCTCTGATTCCCAGCCCCGATCTGCTCCCGCCGCCGCTGCCACTGGAACTGAAGATCACGCTGAAGCTAGCGGAGGGCGTGGGCGAGAGGACGACGGCGACGGCGACGGCGGCGGCGGCAGCGATGAAGTGCACGTCGCTACCATGGTCGCTCTGCTCGCCGACGCCGGATGCACCCTCAGCGTCCTACACGGTGGCCCCCCATCCCTCCCTGCCGACCCCCACAGGTTCCGCCGCCGCCTCGAGGGCCGCCTCTCCGCCGACCCCTCCCTCCGCTCCCGTTTCCTTGCGGGATTCTCTGCGTACATCCAAACCACCGAAAACTTGAAGAGGTCGGCGGTTCCACCTTTTTCGTCATGATCACCCCAGCTGCTTCTACTGTTGAACCATTGGGTTGGTTAGTTCATTTGTTTCCTTCATGCAGGGTTTTGATTCCGGCATCACATGATGGCGTTGCCGAGAAAGGGGAGAGCTTGGCTCGGATTCTCCTTTTGGTCGCCCCGATCCAGCCTCGGATTCAGCAACTGCTTCTTGAGAAGCTTCCTGAGTACTTCCATGGCTTCGGCAATGGCGGTTTGCCGCTCAAGGACGATGTCGCGAGGCTTATTGTCAACCAGTTTAGGTGGTTGGATTTCCTCGTCGATGCTGAGGGGTTTATTGAGAAGCTGATGGAGGTCCTCTCCATATCGCCTCCCCAGCTGAAGAAGGAGATTGTTGGCTCTCTACCCGAGATGATCGGCGACCAGAGCAATGACACAGTGGTCGCTTGTCTAGACCGATTGCTGCAGGAGGATTCTGATGTCATTGTGCCCGTGCTTGATTCCTTCTCGAACTTGAACTTAGATGAGCATTTGCAAGAGCAGGTTTGATTCTCTCATTGTCACTTTGTGTGTTCAATTGACGTACTTTTTCCGGTCCAGTTGCGTATCTTGGCAATGCACGATGGGGTTATTAATGCCGCTGTGTTCTCTTGGTTTCTTGAAGGCGGTCAATACGGCCTTATCTTGCATTAGGACAGTTGAAGCAGAACATGTGCCACATTTGCTTAGATTTCTGCTGCTTTCTGCTACACCAGCAAATGTTAGGAGGATTATATCCCAAATCCGTAAGCAGTTAAAGTTTGTTGGGGCTATCAACTCTCATGCAGCCAGAAACAAGAAGCTTAAAGGCAAATCACCCATTGATAGCACTGAGGCATCAATCCTTGATGCTTTAAGATTGAGTCTCCTCTTCAAGAATGTACGTATAATATATCATATTATCTTTTTTGCCTTGACTTCTCAAACAGCTGAAACTCTACCGCTTGCTTTGTCCACAGATACTCTCAGAGGCTGTTTTAAACGAGTTAAAATCTATAGACAAGCCTTGTGAACATAAGGTCATTGATGTTTGGTTCCTCATGCTTATTCACAAAAATGGAGGTTTCTTGCAAAAGAGTGTAGAGAGAATTCTGAAAAAGAAGATCTTGGAAGGTTGCTTTCGTGAAGTTCTTTTTGACCAGTGTATTCAGGGGCACCGGGAACTTGTTAAGGTTATTTCTGTCTGGTGAAAATTTTGTGATACCCAGTTGCTTTGATTTGTATGTAGCAAAATGTGTATGTTTGGAGTGCTTAACACAGTTATTTTTGTCTATTTTGGGAACTCAGGATTATTTCCCTTCATTTCTTTCTGTCGGTGCATACTTACTGTCATGCAAAGACCAACGAGCTAACATGTTCGGCATCCACTTGTATGCATCATTGTTTGAAGAGTTCAATGATACCTATTCAAGGCAAGAAGTAAGCATATTCATCTACACAGACTTCCCTGATTCAGTGAAGAATTACCTAGATCTCCATAACGTAATGTATGTATGTATGTATGTATGTATACACGTATGTATATATATGTATGTATATGCATACATATATGATGTATATATATATGTATATATATGTATATATATGGATTTCTGAACTTTTGATATCTGTTAGCTAGGTTCTTGGTGCATTAGTCACACACATAGGTTCTGGTGTTGGTCATGAAGTAAGTTCTGCCTTGGAGACCATGATGTTGTTCACATCAAAGTACCCTCAGGAGCTGATCCCAATTTCTTCACATATAATTGGTATAACTGCAGAACCTCATTTCAATACCCCCTTTTTACTGCTAGTTAAACACACATCCTATTTCTCCACTTAGATGTGCTTTCTTTCCCCAGGTATATTGGACTATCTAGATGGGTTTCATGAACATAATCTCCACAAGGTTATAAAATTGTTTATTTGTTGTCTTTTTGTAGCTGTTTGTTGCCTCATCAACAATTGTCTTTTTGCTCTGAACATTATAGGTATATGAAGTTTTCTGTCAGTTGGCATTATCTGCTTGCTCAAGTGCCAATTCAGCTGGTTCTTCCATTACAAATGAACTTTTAATTATTGTTAGAAAGCAGGTAAGTTAATTGATTACACAGGTCAGAAGTTCTTGAGTTTCTTCAGTTGCAAATTTCTTTTTCCTCTTAAAGTTGGAACAGTTGAGGGAATTTGTCACTTTACCTTTGAGTTTAATGCAGGTCAGCAATCCAGATATGAGGTACAGGAAAATGGGAATCATTGGAACATTAAAGATAGTTTCCACACTTGGTGGTGCCAATGCTACTACAACTTTCACATCTAAACAGGTCTATTATATTATTAGATAAGGAAATACACTAGCTTGTCCTATTGTAGGTTGACCTAGAG
Organism: Musa acuminata AAA Group; assembly: GCF_036884655.1. Lineage (NCBI taxonomy): Eukaryota > Viridiplantae > Streptophyta > Magnoliopsida > Zingiberales > Musaceae > Musa > Musa acuminata. The sequence continues at coordinate 40,894,485 of NC_088341.1, forward strand.
ATACTAACTTTTATATTTTTTGTAGCACAAAGTTCTAATGATTTGTAATTCTGTTATTGATATTCTACCGACAAGAATTTAGATACTATCACATACTAATTACTGGCTAACCGATTGATTGACACAATATGATGGTATGACATTGAATCCTAGGTATACCATTTGGAAAAATAAAGGGAGACTTCTTCGATATATGTTGTTATACCTCATACCACTTTGACTTCAGGCTGGAATGGTATGATCAGAACAAAAAAGCTTGTACCACATCCTTGCAATTCAGCATTTTGAAGCCACTTTAACAGACTTGTGAGATGGGTATTTATGCACTTATACTGGCTACATTCTTTATTGGAGATGCAGAACTTTAGAAACATGATGCCTTAGTTTTTTTTTTCCACTGAATATGCATGTGTTTGTAGACTTGCTCAGGTATTTTGAAAATGCCTACTTTATTTTGAAAATGCCATTGAATTGAATTGAATTTCATGATTTTTTTAAAAATGCCCATTGAATTGAATTTCATGATTTTTTTTGGTGTAAACTTTTGTCCAACAATTTAGGTTTCAAACACACAAGGAACAACATCCAATCATATTCTGTTATTTTAGTCTGCAATATTAAGCCAAAATCCTCTATCACATTCAATGTCTGCTTTATTACCTTTTAAGTTTTTAATAGCTTCAAATGTTCTGCAATTGGCTTCTGTTGCAGGAAATAATAAGTTTGATAACTTGTTGATTGAAGATGACAAGAGTACCCTTATTTTGTTGGAAAGAGCTAATACTAGAGAACCGAAATGCATCTTATTTGCAATGCACGTGCATTCAATTTGACATTTATATTGATCTTCCTCAAACTTCACATCGGCAGTCTCATGAATTGGGCCACCCTTTTTTTGACTATTAGTTTTTCTAATATTTAAATGCCAATTTCTATGATGTTTAACCTTTTTTTTAAGCAGCAAAAGAATCATTACCTTCTAACCTTGTCAGATCTTCATTGGTATATGCATGCTTATAAAGGGGCTATTTGTTGAGTAATCTAAAAAGTTGCATTACATTAATATTTCTGTCGCATGTTTTATATGCAGAAATCAAATGTCGAAGAGGCTTTGGAACTTCTCAAAATGTCTATCGATTCGTGCAAATTGGTGACTTTGCCTTTGATCCTTCTATATGATGAACTGGCAATTCTATTGGAGCGCAATACCTTGCAGCCAGCAATAACTGAGTGGTGGGTATTTTTGAAATTCACTTAAAAGTGACAGTTAACATGTAGCGCAATTTTACCTCTATTAGTTCTATATGTTATGTCAGAAGAATTGAATTGTATCAATCAACTACCCTTACAGGATCTGCAGGCATGTTGGAGAGTTTGAATTGCTTTTTCTCTCTGATCTTGAGGGTGGGCAGTTCCCAGTTAAATACATGTCTAATGGCATAGAAGGTTAGTCATCAGAACTATGCAATTGATAGGCTGAAAGCTATATCATACTAGGTTAAAGCCAATTTCATCGCAATATACTTAGTGATATTATTGGTTTCAGGAGAATTGTGGATGAATCTAGATGGTGATGTATCTCCTGTATGCCTTAATATTTTGCCACTAGTTTCCTCCTCCTTGGAACAGTTTGAACAGTAATGCCTTCTTAGCCTAGTTTCTTTCATGGCTAGTCTAAGTTCACACAAATCTCATGGTTAAGGAAAGTGCTTTTCTAACAAAGATTTTTGTTGGTTTCAGGTGTTCTTCCTCTTTACAATTTCTTCCTTCTCAATTTTCGTTACTATCTGCTGTAAGCAAGGATGACTCTGATCTCAGTTTGGATTTTTTGGACATTGTCTCACTTTTTTACCCAATTTTTTGTCCCGTTAAAGATTGAGAGGGCGACAAATCAGGGATCTCTTGGTGGAATTGATGCACTTCTTGGTTGTCCTTTGCATCTTCCTTCTTCTAAGGTGAGATATCTAAAGGTCCAAATTTTTGAATAAAAATAATTGTTTAACACCTCTTTACGTAGGATGTCTTAGTGTTAGATTTATCAAGTGGCCTGAACAACCTTTTGATTTTAGGATGTAATTGATGTTAGATTGCTTTTTTGGAAAGAGCCTTTTGATGTTATTGACTCAAATGAAGGTAACCTTTTGATGTAATTGATATTACAATATTTGGTTTTGACGTCCTCATCAAGAACCGACAGAGTCCATAATTAAGCCCTACTGTGGTCCTTGTGAGGTTTGGCCCTATCCATGAGTAGTCCTTTCCTATTCGAGTAGGTTGATTACGATACCATAGGTCATGACATGACCGATATATTAATTAATCTGTTAACTTTTTGAGCTTGAATCATTGAACCAAGATGTTTAAGCCTAAGTTAATAGTAGTACACACTTCAAGCCCATATAAACCAATTCAATCATTATCCACATTGATAGCTAGACATCTTTGTAACTCTTACTAATCTCTATTTTCAATTGGTGCATGATACTTTCCCAGTTTTCCCTATCTTGATAAGGAAAAATAATGATGACATCATCTAGTTTAGATTGACAAAAAAAAGATAAATAATTCATATACTTATCTTGTTCCATGTCAGTACTTGGTTGGAGCTTATGGGCGGAAACTCACAGAGAAGCAGAAAAGGATATTATGTTCCTCAATCTACTATGCCATCAATTGGATACGAGAGTTGGTATGCTTGGTCTTGATGGTGCTACATTTAGTATATATTTCACTATAATTGGATGCTTACTGATGTTACTTACAGCTTAATGCCTTTAGCACACAAATCATTGGCAGATTTGATTCAATTACTCAGGCCACAAGGCAAGGTGCAGTGGCAAAAATCATGAAGCGCTTGAGAAACTTGGTGTAAGTATCAAAATAGTGAAGATTCTCCTAGTCATGGGGCATTTCATGATCTCTGAATCTTACTTTCAGACGACATCTGTTTTCGTAATAAGTCTCTTTATTTGGTCAGTGATTCTAATATAAATTGCAGTTGCTCTATTGTTTCTTGTAGATTCCTAAATTGTTTCCATACTTACTACCATGTTTTCTTTATAATGGGTGTGTTTCTGAGGCAATGCAGCAAAGGTTTCAGCTCCATTTCGTCAATCAAATGAAATAAGTACATATGGATTAAAAAAACAAAATAAAAATAAAAAATGAAAACTAAAAGGAGCAGGTAGAACCAGAAAAGCTTGGAAGATCTGCAAGATACATTGCACTCGACATTTTTTATGCTTTTCAAAATCCTATAATGTAGATTTCGAGACTATATCTTTAAAGCTTGAAAATTAGGAGAGCACTCTTGACAAGATTAGTTGTCTCTCTGAGAAAGCCTTTGAAGAGTTTGCAACATTTCAATATCTCTCTACCAAATGCACCAATACAAGAGTGGGAATAGCCTTCCCCACAAGATCTCCATTTGAATTGAAGATATTTTAGTTACCAGGAGTCCTAGTATCTACTAGAGAAAGCAAGGGGTTGGTAAAGGGTGATGAAGTAGTACAGGAGGACAAGATGCATTCGCATTCAATTTCTTTCTTGAACAGGATTTTTCGAGTGGAACCCTTTTCTTGAGAGCAACTCGCATGAAGCATTTTTTTTTAGGAATACGTGGCTCTTTGGGTAGGCTTGTGAGTAAGACAGATAATTCCTTGGAAGCTTGAAATTTTTCCAGGAGGCACTAGAATTGGTTGTTTGACGAACTCCAGGAAATGGAATTTCTAGTTGTAGAAACTAGAGTTACTCTAATCCATATCGGTGAGCAACAGAAAGGAAGGAAGCTGAATGGGTTCAATGACTAGACGACACAATTGAGGTATCTTTTATGGTCAAATAAGAACCCATCCAGAAGGCCTTATTAATGGAGAGATTGGTACTAGAGATGTAGTTTAAAAGATAGGGAAAATGTGTTTGGTTAAGTGAAGGTCAATCTAATTGTCTTTGCAGTATTGGATAATCATTCCATCCCCAAGGATAGAGGAAGGTGCTTAGAAGGGTATCTAGATAACCAGCAAAAGAGAATAAATTGCTCTTCCATTTATCTAGTCAGATTTGTGGTAAAGGAAGCCCAATCCACTCGTGAGATTAGCAGCTTGAGTAGAAGGCCCAAAAACCAAGGGGATTTTCCTAGAGAGCAATCGAAGGAGTTTGTAAACATTTTCCAGGATTGGGTGAGAACTCAGTAGATAGTTGTACTTTTGCAATATCTGATAGCGAGACTAAACAATATAGAGTGAGTTTAGGCCTAGTCAAGCATATCTTATCGGAGGTAAAGATTTGTGTATTATCTACAATATGTAATGAGGTGATATTGGGAAGTGGAGCATTGCTTGATCTATTTACTAATCAAGCTTCCTCGCTCAAGGCCCATACATTATTATATCTTTAACAAGGACAAGGAGAAGCGGGACAATCCCCCTGTTGAAATTTGATCCAAATTAGAATTGTTGTTCCAATAATAAGAATTTGCATTCTGCTCTGTTTTTGGCACACTGATAGCCTCATGGGTTGTAATGAAGTCATCAGTTAGTTTTAGAAGCAGATTGGGAGCATAATCATGAAAGTGAGATAGACAACTAGCCTATTTGCTAGAGTTTTGGTGAAACTTTTGATAGCAATTCATGAAATTAATGTTGTTTACTAGCCCTAGGGATTATGTTTGAACATGGTTGAACATTATAATGGAGTCGATCCCTCAAAGTTATTCATTAAAAATGACTATTAGGTGGCAAGAAGTCCATTAAAAAACCATAGAAAAGACAATTGGACTGAGGTTTTTATCTCGGCCCAAGCCAAAAATTGGCTCCTTTATCTTAATCTCAATGAAGGTGGAGTTGATCATGGATAGGATGATGATCATTGAGGACATATTATTCCGATTTAGTTTTATAGAGTACCTTGAGAATTGGTATGTCTTTGTAGAAATTTGAGAAGATCCCATGAATTTGATTTAGGTTCATGGCAAGAAACCCATCATGGGAGATGGACATGCGACTCCTTTTTCAAATACTTTGCTGGGAAATATTAGGAATTTTTGTCCCTCACTTTGAACTATGTTAATCTGAACTATATCTCCAATAAACTTTTTCCTTTTCTTCAAGCTTCTCAAATTTCTTATTTAATCTATTTAGATCTCTTATTGTCATTGAATATCAGCATAAGTTCTTCTTTTCTATCAGTTGATTGGATTGTTTCTCTGATCTCCTTGAGAGATGACGTGAGGCTGCACATTTGTCTTGACTCAACATATGATATCTTCTTTTAACTTCATAGTGAAGGTGCAACATTTGTTGGCTATGGAGTGGCCTAGTTAAATTATCTTGGACCAGGGCCTTGGTTAAGAAATAATTCAGCCAGAACTACTCGAGATAAAACCTACCTGTCTTGGGAAATTAGAGTACAATAGGATAGAGATATGGTCTGAACAAGGGTTGGGCCAAACTTTGTGGAATGAATATGGGAAAAATAGAATCCCATGCAGATGAAATAAAAAATTGATTAGTGAAGTAATGATAGAAGCCCTAATAGTAGACCATGTAAATGTGTATTTTGAGAGGTGCAGGGTTAATAGGTGGCAGTTTGTGCTGAAACAGAAACCGATGCACCTCAGGGCTAATGAGTTGAGAGTTTTTTTCAAATGACCACCTAATTATACTAAAGTCATCACCTATCTTCCATGGAAGATTGGAGTAGTTGGCTCTAGATTCCAAATTAGCCCAGAAAAGCTACCTCAGCTGTGAGGAGTTGGGGCCATAATCCCTTGTGGATATCTCGTCCAAGAAGACGTTGGGATCTAGAATCTTAAAATGAGATGGAAAACTTCTTGGTAAGGGAGTCTACATGAAATTAGAAGGTTATTCTAAGCAATGAGCAAATTCCTGGAGTCTTAGTATCTTTTAGAAGGTTATTCTAAGCAATGAGCAATGACCATAAAAAGATTAATAATGTTCTCTAAATTATGGAGCTTCGTCTCTTGAAGAATGACAATCGTTTGTCTTCCATTTAGCAAAGTTCTAATCAAAGGCCTTTTTGTTAAATGGTCCAACCTCTGATATTCCATTAAGAATCTCCATTGTAGGAGAGAGAATTTTTGTCCGATGATTGGTGAGGGAGCTAGAAAGAATGGACAACTATGGAAAACCAATTTTTATTGGAAAAATATAATGATAATTTGGGCACAGTAAAATTTTTGTCCAACCATCTAGAGACAACCAGTAAAGCCAAAAGAAACATGCCCAAAGTGAAAAAAGAGGCAGTATAAACATTAGACATTATGAAAGGAAAACAAAAAAACAAGAGAATTTAAGATGCCTAGTTGGCAGTAATAACACCAAATATACTTAAAAAGACATTGGAAACTTGGTCTTGTTGGCTAGCACCCTTCGCCAACCTTGCCTGATGAACATCATGCCCTTCATTAGCATCCTGTGTGCCCCTTTCACTGCAGGCATATACAACACAGCTGAAGTATGCTGCCATGGTTGCAAGGTTATTGTTACCAAGCTTGCTGAAGATGATAGAATATTGTTGTAGATGACATAAATGCTACTTATATGCATCTTATGGAAAAGTTAATATTTGCATATCTTGATCATCACATTTTATATAATTTATATCTTGATTGTAGTTTTTTTTTTCTGTGATGTCATGTGCTTAGTCTTCACTGCTATCTACTCGAGCTCTTGACAACTAAATGGATGGTACTATACAAAATTCACATGTACTTTTATGCTGAAACCAATAATTCTGTGTGAAGCTGATTAGTGCAAAAAGATGTGATTATACATTATAAATTACTTTCTCTGCCATGTAGTCAAAATTAACACTTGGAAGTCTCAAAAGGCTAATGGAACTATAAAATTGTTTCTAGTGGCAATATATCTCTATTATGGAACTTATGATTAGGGCCTGGTATAAATTTGTAAGACTTTGTCTGACCTGAAAGGTGATATGTTTTTAATTCTCTGGAAGCTTCATCATCTTTTTTCTTAAATTACTCTTGTGCTCCCTGGTGCACTTTGAAATCTGACTGAAGAGGTATCCTTCATGCAGTTTATTGGAGGGATTACTGAATTCTTACCTCAAGTTTTATCCTTTATTTCTCCCTGAGCTCCATTATGCTGCGGGACATTCTGGATCCTCTCTTAACAAGTATGATAATTCAATTTTAAGGGGAAAATGCGGTGCTTCAAGTACTTCACATAACAAGAAGCATAAACAGAAAAAAGACTCAATGGTTACAGAAAAAGCTGATGCTAATGGGAAACTCAGGCAGCCTACTATCATGGATGTATTAAAAAGAGCAGGCGCAGTTGTAAGTCAGGGAGTTTCAATAGGAAGTTCTTCAGATTCAACATCTTGTGAACATGAAGCTGTGGGCTCTAATGAACTTGGGCTTGTTGATATATCCGAAAAGCCCATACTCTTGGAATCACAAAGATGCAAATTCAGACCTCTTCTTGTGGACTGCCTATTTATTTTAAGCTTTTCTGAGGTAAAATGATGTGACAATTAGGGATCTATGATCTGATTTTATCAGTAAGATGCCTCAATTTATCAGATTGGACTTTGGCGAGAAGTACATATTGCAAAAGACAAACTCTTATATTAGTTTATCTGTACTTAAGTATAAGAAAATAACATATCTTGCATTATTTTCTGTCATACTGCATTATGCTATAAATTGTTTTATCTATAACAATCCGAACACAGAAAGCCGTTACCTTAGGGTGGCATTGACATAGATTTTGGAAATAACATTCACAATTAGGAGTTCCTTTCCTTTCTAGCCCAATAGTCTAAAGTTCAGTACCCAAGCCATAATAGCCTGGGCACTAAATAGGTTGCCCGTCTAGCAGTCTGATATTCATGGCATTTCCCAGATCTTGCAAGGTCTTTGGTTTATTTAGTATTGACACCTTTCTGAAAAATCTAGCTTTCTAGATGACAAGTTATCTACCAAGGAAGGTGCTTTATTTCTTTGTAGGAAAACCCAGATTTTTTAGTAAATGTGTCAGATTGTCTGACAATATGACAGGACCTCTACCAACATAAGGAGGGATGTTTATTCTTTCTCATATTTCCATACAGCTTCATTAGAGATGACTGATGCTCTTTCCTCATAGATCAAAGTGTTTAAAATTAGTTATTTCAAGGAAGTTGGCTTATACCAGCCCTTTGCTGCCAAATCAAAAGCATGCCTTATAGTTGTCTGAAAAATTGTAGCCTGAAACTGAAGTTATTCTCATTAACATGGGATAGGTCTTCCATATATAATACATGACTGTGCTTCTCAACTTATGAACCTAGGAAATTCCCATCTTAGTTAAGTCTTTCTATAGATCAATTATGTTTAGAGAGATTTTCTTAATAAACAATTGTTGTTTAGTTTTGGAAATCAATGAAATTGTCTTGTTCCATGATCTATAATACAAATTCAATAAACCATTATATTAAAATTAAAGAAATCACCTTGTTCAATGGCCTATGGTACAGATTCAATAATTCTTGATGTAAACAGTATGCTATTTAGCTTGACCAGTATTAGAATTGATTATTATTTTTTAACACAGAGTCGAGATTCCTGCTGTTCAGATCCTTCAGCCGAGGTAACATAGCCAACTCAAGAGCTATTTTTGGTTTGTATCCTTGTTATTGTTTTTCTGTAATGTTATCTGAATTAGTGTTTCCTTTTTTGTTTAGCTGCCACTGCATCTCTACCTTCTCAGGGATTTTCACAACAAACTGGATTACCTGAATCCTCCAAGCAATCATATTATAAGTCATAGCTCGGTGAATGCACTTGCTGGTTACTGCAGAATGACAGCAAGTGAGCTTTTGAACAGGGTTAGACAATTGTTTACCAGCCTAAAGAAACATCTAGATTCTGCAATTTCCTTTATTAAAGATGGTAAGATGACATCATCAGTTATGAAGTTGTAGATAATTGCTTTTAAGTAGGTTCTATGTAATCCTTCTGACTCACAAGATTATAGGAACGGAATCTTGCCAAGATCACTGGCAATCTTGTTCTTCTTCTGCTGGAAATCCAGATATACCATATGTAGTAGTTTTAAAATCTTCAGTTGCTAGTTCTGTGTTTGGAGAAGTCCTTTCCTGCTATAACAAGGTACTATCTTGGGTGTTGCATTATGTATTATCCCACACGTAGAATAACATCATCAGTCTTTGGTGCAGTTGCTTAGACTTCCAGACTTGTTCCTTGACTCAAACATGCCAATCTTGAGGGACTTGCTAGCAGCATTTCAGCCAATTGAGAAATTTGATGAATTCTTTTCAGGAGTCCAGCCATTGCCAACCCCTGGGAGCATAAGTTACTTGTACAGTGGTGCATACTTATATTTCGAGGGCATCATTGATGTTGGTAGTAATTCATTTGCCAGGCTTCTGCACTTCAGTATGTAGGCTTCTGGATTACAGCTTGATATAAGGCTTTTGTTGTGCAGCATGCTCATTCTCCTTCACTCTAGCATCAGAAGTACTAGCTACCCTCGAGTCAGTTGTGAGCTCAATTGCTGTTGTGATTGACAAGTCTCTGGAAGGAAATGGGAAGACAACAGATGTGGGATGTTGTCAGGGAATCCTTACTGTTCTAAGCAGGAGGCTTGCTTTGTCTGCACAGAAGCTTTTAGTGCATGATCCAGGAAGAGAGGACACTGAAAAAGGACAGAAGAATAAGGTTAGCAGTATGGTAGTTTGATTTGCTTCTTGATTTCTATTAAGGTGACAATAATTGTTCTTGTTTCTCACCTGCTTACTTTGCCTTCAGGGTGACATGATACAGAAGATACTGCAAATATACCTCAAATATAGTGAATCCACTTCTGATCTGCTTGATGAGCTAGCTTGCACAGTGCTACCTCAGGTGTATAAAATTGGACTTGGACTTAATATATGATAGGCCTGATTTTGCCTTAGATGCATTATATACCATCTATTCTCAAGAATTTCAGCATGTACAAAGAATTTTGTTTTTATATGTAATGGGTATTCGTCAAAAATTCTTCTCTACTAGTACACCTTACAATCTTTTTATTGACTTCAAATGTGGTCAAGCTTTGCCTTGAATGAATGTGCTTTATGTTTTAGGTCCCTTCATGCAGAAGTATGAATACACAAGAGACTATTCATGGGTTTCCAACTTTATCTCCAACAATGTTCCTTACCTGGTACCGTGTACTGGTAAGTATTTCTTGTTTTCCCTTGAAAAATGGCATTTGAACTTCTAATTCCACCATTTATGACATTTTTAAGTTTTTCATCCAATGCAGCACGAGGAGAATCTAGTTATTCTAAACAAGACGGTTAGTGTATGTCTCATATGACAATATTTAGTTTAGATCTCCATGTTAAGATCTTATCAATGTTTTCCATTAGGTCAAAGATGTTATGGGTAAGTCCAGGAAAGATATGCAGGGAGAAGCTGCAGAAAAGGTCTTAATAAGGCTCCGCCAGACAGTGAATGTGGTGGTATCACTAGTTAATTTGTGCAAGGTTCATGATAAGGTGGTGAAAGCTCCAAAATTCTACCTTTAAGAGCATTATGTCATCTTGCATAGTTAGCTCATTTTGCTTCGCAATCATGACTTGTGCAAAAATAAACTGCACATCAGGTAGCTGTCCATGCTATGGCTGTCAAGTACGGTGGCAAATATGTGGATCGCTTCCTCAAAGGTAGGTGCTCTAAGTTCTGCAAGTTATTCTGCAGATGATCCTAACAAAAATGCTAAATGCTGAATGCTGAATGTGTTTCCAGTTTTCGACTTCCTAGAGGACCAGTTCCAGGTGCACAATGACATTATAATCCAAACAGTAAGTCCTATTTCTTTTGGCTGACACTGCCTCATTTAGCTTCATATGCAGCTCCTCTATTATGTAAACAACTTCTCACAGGTCAAAGAGCTTCAGAAGGCAACAAGAACAATACAAACCCTCTGTTCAGAGGCAAAGGTAATGGCATTTGCGGATTTGCTCACCTTCAACCAATTGATTCCTCTTCATATCGACTCAAATTGTCTTCTGTTTTGTTAAGGGTTTGAAAAGAACGATGGTCACAAGCAAGGTTCCTGCGACCAAGAGGTCCATGGAGCGCTTCTTGTTCCACGTCAAGGCTCTTCTCCACAGCACACCAAGTGACTGCACGTTCTGGATGGGTGAGTTAATATGTATACATCCCATAAATTTCAGCTCTATGTTACTGCAAGTGCGCACATTGGATTTCTATGCTGAGCTGCTAATTTTTCATAATAGACAGTTTACTGGTTACTTTAGATGCTTGTTTGACCATTTTAATTGTTGCAGGAAATCTGAAACACAAGGATCTTTACGGTCAGGTAGTGAGTTCTCAAGTTTACCACAGTGGAGAAGATGAAATGGGCCAAAGAGGACAAAATCAAATGGAGGATGAAGATGAGGAGAACAACGTCAATGGAACAGAGGGTCCCAGGGAGGTTGAACATGTTGATAGGCAAGGAGACAGTGAGAACTGACCTCTATTATGCATGATACTAACTTGAATGTACTAGTCAAACATTCAAATCAGATTCAGCTTTGTGTTGTGAAATCATTGATTTCAGATAAACGTAGTTTTTGTATAAAATATAAAGGGAAAAAAAGTAAGATAACAGCCACTATTATAACACAATGGATTTGTTTCTATCAGGCTTTAATATACATTGGTTTTTTCTTACCTTATCAAAATCATTGTACCTTAGAAAATTATGAATTTGAATTTTGTATCAATTGCTTTGTTTCATACGTATTTGGTTTATATATATATATAGATATGGTTAGAAAATTAAGAAGTATGTTTTACACATCACTTGTAATGAAACTTGTGTATGAAAAATTTAATTTGCTACGTATAACTCTATGACCTATCAAGATGAGTTTTAGTGGTGGTAATAATGATGACTTTACCAATGATGATAATGGTAATTTTGATGATGATAGTCTTCGTGAGGCAATTGTAATAACTCTAATAATGATGTTAGAAGCACAGGAAGTGAGAATGATCCAAGAATTATGAGAGATTCATGACATACTCATTGGCTTTGATTAAGGCACTAATAGAGTTTGTGACGATGGTAAGATCAATCGTGTTAGAGTTGATGCTAATAACTAGCCTAATTATCACCACGAACCTGCAATCCAATACGGGCAATCAGCCTATGAAGATGAATCAGACGAAAAAGAAAGAATTGTAGACTATTATAGAACTCATCAAAAAAGAGGTACAGGTGCGACTCAATCTCGACACTTGATGTAGTACTATCCACCCACAATAACCAATAATATATAATAATGACTCAAAAGATGATAGTAAAAGATATGGAAGATATGAAAGATATCAAGCATCATCTAAATGAAATAGGCTATTTGAGGATTACCATCTTAAAAGTAGACATCTTCAGTTTTAATGGTCACCTTATCGTCGAAGCATTTCTTGACTAGAATTATGAAGTAGAAAACTTTTTCGATGTCATGGATATTCCTGATCACAAATAAGTCAAGATTGTAACATACAAGTTGAAAAAAGATGCAACAGTTTGGTAGAATACATTACATAATAACAAAATAAGATAAGAAAAGACATCAATATAGACATAACGAAAGATAAAGAAACCTTATTCCTACCCCGAGACCATGAATAACTATTCTTTTAATAATACCAAAACTATACCCAAGGCACTCGATTGGTAATCAAGTATACTGATGAGTTCTTAAACCTTTCAGCCATATGTAACTTATCATACTTGGAAGATCAACATAGATACAAATATCGAAGGAGCAATAAAGTAAGCTAAGCATGTCCTCACTATCACAAATAATCTATATGCTTGACCCTTGGCTGAAAAATGTTTCAAAGATGAGGAGCTCGATCATCGTTCTAACAAGTGTCATGCTCGTAAGACGGTCAACTTTACAGATCACAAAGATGACTTTGAAAAATAAAAAGATGCCCAAGATGATGCAATTGATGATATTGATAATACTGAAATAATAGAGGAAGAAGAGGAACACATCGTATATATTATAAAAAGATTATTATTATTACTCATCCTAAGGTAAAAAGATTCATCTCAATATAAGAAAATCTTTCATTCTCGATGTAGTGTTAATAACAAAGTCTATGCATTGATCATAGACAATGAAAGCTGTGACAACATTATATCCAAATCACCGATGAGATACTTAAAATTGTAAACGGATTAAAGAAGACCATATAAGCTTTGGTGGATTAAAGACGACTCAAACTATTACTGTAATTAAGATTTATAGAGTTCCTCTCTCAATTGAGAAAAACTATAAGGAGAAAGTTATATACGAGGTAGCTGACATGGATATATGTCATGTGCTACATGGATATATGACAGTATGATATGAATATAACTTAAATTGGAAGAAAGAATATATATGTATTCTAGTGGAATAGGAAGTAGATTGTCAATCTACCAACTAACAAAAAATGAGAAGAATCCAATACTTACTTAAAAAAGTCTTTCTTATCCATTTTCAACTATGAGTAGAAATTCATTATCATCTATAAAGAAACAAGAGCATGCTATGCTCTTATTATAAAGGGAGAAAAGCCACCTAAAGCAAATATTTCAAATGGACTAAAATCGATATTGAAAGAAATCAAAGAAATCACCCTTTGAAGAATTACCAGATGAACTTCTACCTATGAGAGATATTCAACACCAAATTTATTTAGCTCTAGGAGTAAGTCTACCAAATTTATCTTAGATAAATCAAAAAGATAATAAGCTACCGAGGAGAAGATAGAAGATGTGGAAGTGACATATTTGATAAAGTATGAGCCCATGTATAGTCTCGAATTTATTGGCACCTAAAAAAGATGAAAGCTAAAAGATATGCGTAGATAGCAGAACTATCAACAAAATTAGATTAGATATCGGTTTCCTATATCTTGACTGAAGATATATTGAATCAACTACAAGGCTCCAAGATATTCTCAAATATTGATCTTCATAGCGGATATCATCAAATTCTCATAAGGCTTAGAGACGAATGGAAAACTATAATCAAGACAACTGTAGGTTTATATGAATAGTTAGTTATGTCATTTGGATTGTCCAATGCATCAAGTATATTCACGAGGTATATGAATCATGGACTTAAACCATTTATCAAAAAATTTATAGTAGTCTGATGATATTCTAATATACAATTATAGTAGAGAAGAACATATGGATTATTTATGACAAGTCTTAACTATTTTACAAGATTACAAGTTATATGCTAATTCGAAGAAGCGTGACTTCTTAACAAATCGATTGATCTTCTTGAGGTTTATTATGAATGCTGATAGGATTCATGTAAACGAAGAAAAGATTCATACCGTTGGAGAATGACCTACCTAAAAGACTATCATAGAAGTGGGGAATTTTATGACTTTCTACATAAGACTCATTAGAAACTTTTGTATTATCACTCCTACCACTAACTATTTAAATAAAGAAAAGTTTCTATGAATTGAGGCTACTGAGAAAAGCTTTATTAAAATTAACCAAAAGTTGACTACTACACCGTTACATCACCAAACTTTAAAAAGCTACTTGAAGTAGAATATAATGTAAGTGAAATTGAGATTAGAGTAGTGTTTCCACAATAAGGAAGACTAATTATATTTTTTAATGAAAAACTAAGTAAAACACGTCAAAAGTGATTTACTTATGAACAAGAGTTGTGTGCTATGATACAAGCTTTGCAGAATTGGAAATGTTACTTGATCCCACATTAGTTTGTAATATATTTCAACCACAAAGCCTTAAAGCATTTGAAGAATCAGAAACACTTAAACAAGATGCATGCAAGATATTATTCCTACATAGAACAATTTGCCTATGTAATCAAACACAATTCGGGTACTTCCAATTGTATTGTTGATACTTTGAGTAGAAAAGTAACTTTAGAATGCCTAAAGGAAAACGAAGACTTGAAAGATGTCTGGGAAAAGCATTTGACAAGACAATTTATGGGTGATTCTTATATCCATAATGATTACTTATTCAAAGGTAATAAGTTATGCATTATGAGGATATTTTTATGAGAAAAGATTATTTAAAAATTATATAGAGGAGCACTCAATAAATATTTCGAATGAGATAAAATAATAGCAAATGTTAAGGAGAGATATTTTTTGCCATAATTAAAAAATGATATTGGTAATTTTGTAAGAAAATATTCGACTTATCAAACTACAAAAGGCCAATCATAAAATACTAGTTTATATATGTTATGAAGATATTTAGGAAGATTTATCTATGGATTTTATATTGAGATTGTCAAAAACTCATGAGAGTTCATTCTATGATTATAGATTGATTCTCTAAGATGGCTCATTTTCGAAAAACTTCAGATGTAGTACATATTATCAGGCTATTCTTTTAAAAAGATACGTGGCTATATAAGGTATCAAAATCAATTACTTTTAATATAGTTTCTAAATTTCTATCTTATTTTTAATAACCTTGGAAAAAAAATTTGACATAAGTTTTAAGTTTAATAACACAGCTTACCCACAAACTGATGGTCAGATTGAAGTAACTAATAGAACTATGAAAATTTTAATTTATTGTATTTATGGTGACAAACTAAGACAATAAGATTTGGCACTCACAAAAACTAAATTTACTTATAATAGCATAATTTATAATTTTATTGAAGTGTCACCATCCTCTATTGTTTACAACAAAATGTCAAAATATGCTTTGAGTTTAGTTCACCTACCAAAAGCTCCTAGAATGAGTGTAGCAGCTACTAATATGACTGAGTATGTATAATCAACCCAAGCTAAAGTGAATAAAAAGTTGAAAACTACTAATGCCACATAAAAAGATGCATTTGATAATCACAAGAGAGATAGTGTTTAAGGAATGAGATATGATTATAATGTACTTGTGAAAAGAGATATTTCCTATACATATTTATAATAAATTGAAATCGAAGAAGTAGGGTCCTGATTTTAAGAAAATCATAACCATACATATGTGATTGCTTTACGAGACAACAATTGGGGGATCTCAAACACCTACGATGTTATAAACTTATATGACTATTTTTCAAATAAAAATCTATTATAGATATAAATTCGTTTTTCTTGTAAAGGGAATTAATATAGAATAAAAAAAAGAAATTATTTTCAAAGAACCTAATCGCTTGTGATTTAAAAAAAATATATATTTCATATTACTAAAAAAACATCCTATTTAAGTTTATGGAATCATCAATAAATAATATTTTCAAGTATTATAAAAAAAACTTCTTCATAAAAAAATTAATTTATTAAAAAAATTCTAATAATATTTTTTTGATTTTATTTTCGTTAACCACAAACACCGATGATTAATTAGGGTGGGAAGCCAATAATATAATATAATGCGGTTGTGGTTACGGTGTCGATGGCGTCGCGGCCCTTCTCGAGGCAGAGAGCTTGCAGTCTCTCTCTCTCTCTCTCTCTCTCTCTGCGCGCGCGTGTGTTCCTCTCATTGGAAAGCATTGAAGTGGCAATGCCTGCCTCTCAATGGTACATCCAAACGTCGGTTGCAGTGTCAGCACTCGGCTCGGCAGTGTCCCACTAACGAGTGAGCTCTTCTTTTTGCTGTTTCTCGATGGCACACTCCCTGCAAATTTACTCTGGTAGTGTTGTGTTGGTGCGCTTAATGATAATGGTTCGAACACCTTTGCCTCCTCTCCCAGCATTTGATCCCAACAAAAGCATATTTGATCTGACAAGTCGATCGAACTAATTTAAACTCATAAAATCATGCGTTTAAATATATTAAACTCATAAAATCAATGATTCTTCATAAGACGCAACCAACTTTCTTCCTCCACCAAATGTGTTTGCTTACCGATCTCAAGTTCTAAAATGTGTTTAACTTAGCTAATAAAGATCGATAGCGAGGTTTAGGATCGAATCTAGCTTAAAAAAGAAGAAAAAAATCACTTATTATTTGAAATAAAAAGTAAAAACAAAAAACAAAAAGTGCTCCACCTGTTGATATTGGGATGTAGATAATGCTATTATATTATTGCATCAGAGGATCATAATGCAGTGTGGCATACGGTAAACATTCAGATGAGTAGTAGTAGTAGTAGTAGTAGTAGTAGATGACATGATAGTGTCCTGCAAAAGTTCTGTTCGAGTCATTCAAGACACAGGGATGTCCATGAACACTACCTTCACTACTGACTACTAGCATGCTACTTCTACCACCAACATTTGATCTCATTCTAAGCTGTAGCTGAAACGACATCATTCAAAATCATAGGCAGAAGAAGATGCTCGAGGACGGGTTGGGACCTGCAAACCTACACCATTTCTTCTCGACAATCATGTCCTTCGAGTGTCGTGTCAACTTATTTCTCGAGTAAGGTTTCATGTACTGTTTCGGAAAAGAGTAAGTCGTAAATTTCATTAATCTTTAACGAGTACTCCAATAGATATGGAATTATTATCACTCCTCTCTCTCTCTCCATCTTTGTCTCACATAAACAAAGTTTTACTTTCTTATGTAGGAAGAGAAGCTGCTAATCCTCTCCCGGTCTTTATTCGTGAAGAAAGGCTACTCCTCTCTCAGCCTTCATCTTCACATGATATGGAGTCTTACCTGTGTAAGCTAAAAAGAAAGAAAGAAAGAAAATACTCCTATTTATTATGGTTATCATTATATTTTTAATATTGAAGCCAAAGAATAATTATGTGCTACAGTTAGGATCGATATATGAAGTTTTACATGCGCGTGAAGAAACACTAATAATCAATCCTCTCTTAGCTCTCTTCTCACATCATCCCAAGAAAGTTTTACTTGTAATTCTTCATTTAATACACGATACGGAGACTAGTTCTCTTTCGATCTTCCTCTCACACGATAAGGAGAAGGAAGAAGAAAGGCTACTCCACTTGATGGTACTTTCTCGGCATAGATAATGTGATAGCGGAGAAACTGACGGCGGCTGACGATAATGTACGATGGATGGAATGACTTTTAGATGCTTATCCATTGTCCTTTCGCCCCTTGCGGTAGGCTTCAGCTTTCTTCCCCCTTTTTTCTCCCTTTGGGTGCACTGTTGTTGGAGATGAGACCTACATTATCTCCGGTGGTCGAAGAGGGTTGTCATGCTGTGCAAGTGGTAGGGAGTAGGGGGGGAGGGGAAGAACACTATTTCCAACGATAATGAAGCTGCTTCTTTTTGGCCTGAGGAAGCTGTAGGAGAAGAAGAATAAGAAGCTTCTTTTTTGCCTGAAATCATGCTTTAGCTTCGCTCCTCCGATGAGGAACGACTGTAGGTATCAAATGATGTGTGGCATTTAGTGTCCAGATAATAATGTGAAAAATATGAATCGAGTTATAAGAAGAATAGGAAGAACAATATTGATTATTAATTAGAAATTGCGAAGAGTTATGATAAGATTCTATCACTCAGTGTTTTCGTGAGTTAAGCTTTGTTCACTTTCGATATAATATAGGACTAAATTGAGATGCTTTAAGTTTAATGAAATAATTTGATATTGAGTTATTAATCTAAAATATTTAAGTTTAAATTAATAATACTTTAGTTTTTGTTGGTACTAAATCGAGATATTTAAGATCAAACTTCTTATCTAATCTATAACGGGGACGCGCAGCAGCTACCGGAGTTGTGTCTGTCGAGGTGGCAGCATTCGGCCATTGGATTCTGCCGTTGGAAATGGCTGCAAGAGGACAGGACATAGAAAGAACTCGCTAGGACGACGGACATGGCCGAGTTGTGTCTGAGACCAAGAGCTTGTTTCTTATGTGCCGATTCCCGCTTGATATGAGTGAAGCCGGATGAGGATCATTTGGTCGGGCGTGGAAATCATGGCCAGATACTGTTTATGGTTGAAGTCTCCGTGTTGCAGACACATCCGGTATCCATCGTTTTTGCCGCTTTAAGTCGCAGCCGTCGCGGCTTGAATCATGGAAACAGTTCGGCGACGGGCGACGAGCGACGATGACATGACCCGCAGTAGTTCCTTCGTCGACCCAGGGTTTACTGCGGTAAATTTCGTCGAACACCTTGAGGACAGTTGCCGCCTCCCCGGGGAAGGAATCTCCTAGTGACTGGGGAGGCAGGAAGGACCACCGAGAGCGACGGGGTTGCAGGTGCGAGTCACAGGCCACACACCACCACCGCGCAAGGGGAGGAGGGGGCTTTCTTCTCTTTCCTTGTTCCCATGTCGATTTCCAACATCAAAATGGGACGCCATTGGACCCTGTTCCTTTCTCCCACCTGCTCTGTTCCAATCGCCAGCGGTTTCTTCGACCTCAGCAGAGAAGAAGCTAAAAAGCAGAGGAATGGATCGTGTACAAGAACAACACATGTATAAGCTCGCGTACAGAACAGTATACAAAACAGAGGAAACATAAATCCCCTCACGGAGGCGAGATGGTGCGGGGAATTGGTGTCGCTGTCTATCTGTAGGATGAACAGGAGAGGGACGCAAAGGCCAGTTGAGCTCGGCAAGCCTATCTACAGCCCCAAAAGCTACGAGCTGGTCTCTCTCTCTCTCTCACGCACACGGTGTTAACTGCCACTACCTGTAATTTACAGAACCGACATGAACTAGGAGGAAGAAGAAGCGAGGGAGGAGACTCTCCGGGGTGCTCTGCAGCAATCCCTCAGGTGTAGTCTCCTGCGATGGACGGGGCTTTTGCTAGGCCTGTGACTCCAAGTCTTTTGAGCCGACGAAGGTCCCGTGGAAGCCATAGGGAACGCGCGACGGCAGCTTGACTGAGGCCTCGAGTCGCATGTCGACGGCGTTCACGATCAGTAGCTCCGACGCGGACGTATTCTCGTCGTGCATGAAGGTGAGCACGTAGCCGTCGTCCTCCCTCAACGAGTTGGAATCGCGCGGCAGGAAGTAGGGCTCGCCGCCGTACCGGCTGTCGCCGAAGATGAACTTGCTGATCTCGCCGGTGAAGAGGTCGACCTTGGCGAACCCCGAGACCTTGGGCCATGGCTCGGCGATGGCCAGGTAGGCGTACCGGGTCTTCCGCCCCAGCATGTTCCGGTTCACCATTCCGGCTTCGAGGTTGAGTTGATCGGCAGGGGACAGAATGGAGCGGCGCGTGGACTTGCCAGTGTTGAGGTCGAGCCGGATCTCGGAGAGGACGCTGTTGAGGCGCTCCTCGCATTCGTTGAACACGGAGTCCGGCGGCGTCATGCAGGATCCAATCACCACCACCTCGCCGGTCGCCGGCTCCTCCCACGCGTTCCACAGGTGGAAGCAGAAGCAGTCGGGCACGTCGACCCACCGCATCTCCGAAGCGTCGGCGGCGTACTTGGGCAGCACGCCGAAGCGGGCGGTCTTGGCCTGGTCGTAGACGACCGGGGAGCCGCCGCGGATCATCTCCTGCAGCTTGAACACCACCTGCTGGTCCGGGACCACAACGTAGTTCTCGGTGATGGCGAAGTCGTGCATCATGGTGGGCTGCTCCAGGGGGATCTCCACGTCCGGGGACTTCTTGCCGTCAGGGGAGAAGTAGAAATACTTGAGGTAAGGCTTCTGGATGACGTCGTAGCTGAGCGCGAAGAGCTCGCGCGAAAACGGGTCCAGCTTCGGGTGCGCGATCATGGAGGAGCGGAGCTGTCCGCCGAAGTCGTACCGTTCGACAGTCTCGAGGTCGCCGGAGGGAGTGATGCGGACGTGGTAGGGGATGTCGTCCTCGGACATGGCGAGGAGGCGGTCGTTGAAGTACACGAGGCCGGCGTTGGCGACGCCCATCCCGCGGCTGCCGTTCACGAGGCCGAAGAGGCTGCGGGCATAGAAGAGCAGCAGGCGCGCGATGCCCGAGTGACCATGGAGCTCGCCGATCGCCTTGGGGAAGACCGGCTTCCCGATGGCGCGCTCCTGCCGGAGCCGCTCCGTCACGGTATAGCGGCAGGCGTAGGTGGCGGCGCCGTTGCGGAGGTGGACGGCGTGCACCATGCCGTCGCCGTCGAAGAAGTGGTGCCCCGCCACAGGCTCAAACAGGGGATTGGCGCCGTTGCGGACGTACACCCCGCTGATGAACGACGGGATGCGGCCTTCAACAGGGAGGTCATGGCACGGCGCCTGCTCGTCGACGGGGGCGAAATTTCCAGCGATCTGGACGGCGGGGTCCGCCGTCTTCGGCAGAGGGCGCGGCCGCTCGAGCACGTTCGACACGAACGCGTCCTCGATCGTGTCTAGCGCCGCGGCGGCCATCCGCTGGACCAAATTCCATCTCGGCCTCGCGCCGCAGCTTTGCGTCGACTGGTCAGGCTTGCTCGCCGGCATCGCGACGGTAGTTGGCGCCACCTCCTTATGACAAGGAGCCAGGTAGTAGGCGGGGCTAGCGTCTGATGTAAAGTTAAGGAGCGAATTGGAGGCGGAGCAGCGTATTCTTAGCGTAGCAGGGGCGGCGTGCTTGCGTATCAGCTTCACTGGATTGGCTGCTGATCGCACAGTAGAAGTCATGGCACTGGTAGCAGTAGTCATGGTGTCGTGACAGCTGAGGAGGAGCTGGAGTTGGAGAAACTGGAGAGTGACGGTGGTTGCGTCTTCTTCGAGTACTGCAAGGAGAGCAGGGGAAGGAAGTGGTGGAGGTGTTTGAATTGAAACGCTGGTGGCGTTCCTATTTATAATGGAGGGAGAGGGGAAAGGACGAGACTTCAACGAAGGGGATCGTTCCGTCTCGACGCCTCCGAGAAGCCCACGTGGTGGAAGGTCATCAAATGATGGCTCTTTTGTTGGATGGACAGACTTATATTTCCGGCTTAGCACTGTGGATGCTCGGCACGTGGTGTGCTTCCATTGGTGCGCTCGCCGGATCGTCCACCTTTGTGGGGTTGGACGAAGGAGAGAGGAAGGAGGCGGCAACGCTCCGCCAAGTGACACGCCGCTACTGGTGGGCTCAAGTGTGTTTGTGTTGAACTGGTCCCCCACCCTTTGCTTTCATCAGCTCCATTCACATTCCAACGTTCCCAAATTTAATATTACTATAGATTTTTTTTTAAAATATTATTAATTTAGATAATTTATTTATTTTTTATTTAAAAAATAAATAATGAAGATGATATATTTTTATTAAAATTTATTTATCAGGCTAATTTATTTTTTATCATATGATATCTTTTTATTAAAACTTATCCAATGATTCTTTTTTTCTATAAATTCTAATTTATCCTATTATTTTATTTTTATTTTTTTAATTTTGTGATTTAATTCATGTTAGTCCTAATTCATGTCAACCCGACTTTCTATTTTTTCGTCCCTTTTATCTTTTTTTTTCCTTCCTCTTTTTTTTTTTCTATTTTTTTCTTTTCTTACCACGACGAAGGAAAAAGGGGTGAAAAAAAAGGAGAATAATATTAATCTAATTTTGTTTGATTTGATTTATTCTTTCGATTACATAAAATAATATAATAAATCTAAAAAATCAAGGATATATCTATTTATTAAACAAAAGGAGAAGTGTCATCCTTTGAGAATTAATTAAATTTTTTAAAAAAATATTTTATGAATTTTAATTTATAAATATATTTGAAAGACAAAAAGACCGTTTCGTCTCGTATACGAGAAAAAGTTATAAGAAGATACGTGGGATGTCTCCGACTATCTTTCGAAAGAGCCTAATCTTTTGCTCTCGTTGGAAACGTGTTGAATCTCTTTGGTTTCCTTTTTTTTCTTTCTCGTCGTGGAATCAATTATAGTGACAATTTTTTTTTTTTTTTTTTTTTTTTTTTTGTGTGTCAAACATTTGAACATGTGTGTGGAGTAGCTTTTACAGCCAGCATTTTACATGTGTTTCGTAGTGCATTTTGTTAGCAAAATGAGAGGTATTCGTGATGTTTAATTATTGTACGACTCTTATGATCTAATTCATCATGAATGTACTGGAAACATCGATCTCTCATTGTTCATTTAAACATGACTAATCTTTGTTCTGATATCATCACAGTCTTATGTTTGAAACAAATAACAAAGACACGGAGGTCAATTTTGTTTTCCAGATATTTAACATATTCAATTTGATTAAATTAAATTCAAAATATTTCAATCAAGCTATGCTCGAGGTGTTAATAGTTGTTTTCGACTTTAACCATATCTGAAGGGTATATTTATTTATGATAATTAGTATATTTACTCGAAAGAACTAATGAGCTCAGGTAATTACTGGAATTAAGTAAATAAATTAACTTACAAGACAATTACATTAAATCATTTAATATTGATGTTGATATAAGTGTATTGGGATGATTGAAAATCCAAGATGATATCGAGTAGATATTGATGAAAACGAATGATCTGATCGTATCGATGGATACTAATATTATTAGGATTGAGTAGCATAAGGTTGTCCATTGTTCTAATCCCTTAGCAGTTTTTTCACTTGTTTTATTTCATATTTCCTTCTTCCACTTATGATATCTTATGTATCCTTACATCTTGAGCTATCCTATCATTATATCATCATCAATCATAATTTCTAACACCCATATAGATTTTTAAGAGGGTCAACATAAAATATAGAGATCGAGATGCTAAACGTGTGATGTCGCTATGATAAGTTAATGAGGAAACAGGGATGGAGATGGTGTCTGCATGGGGAGGCTAGTGGGTGAGACACAATACCGCCCACGATATCATCATCTAGTCACAATCGCATCGTCTTCACCGCATCTCTAATCTCTCCTTACCGACGACGCCTTCACTACACCAACCCCCCTTTGTGTTATTAGATCTCCCACACCAATGAAGTGCACCAAAGTGAGAGAAAGAAAGGAGATGAACAGAGAGAGAGAGAGAGAGAGAAAAGAAGCTGAGCACACTTCCCCATCCTTATCATGCGTGCAAGTTCACATGGCCAACCTTTGAAGTACGTCTTAATCTCGAGACTTATAAATGTATCGGTGAGCGAACACAATTTGATTTGTCTGATTTGACCCACTAAATTAATTATTTTAGGATGAATTCATGAAAAAAATAATCTCTTTTTAGCTTTTTTTTTCCCGAGAGGTGCCCATTTTTTATTTATATTTTTCAAAGAATGATTCATATTTATAGTAATTCTTAAAATATCCTATCAACATAACTAAAATAGTACTGGTAATATATCCTCCATGTATAAGATTTAAATTATTATATATAATATTTTTTACATCTCCACCAAAATGCTATAAGCATGTTAAAAAACTTAACCGAAACAAATGAATTCAAAACCCAATGAAATCTAGCTAATCTGAAAAATAAGATTTCAAAAAAATTCTTATTGGTCCATAAATAAGAACAACTAAACTAAGTAGAAAGACCTTTATATCATTTATAATATTTTAAAATAGATTTACAGTATTTTTTTTACATAATTCATATAATGAAATTCTCCAATTGGGCATTTAAAGGATTATGATAAACGGGTACTCTTTGAGAAATATGAAAAAAAAAGGGACCTTTCAGAAATAATAATAATAATAATAATAATAATAATAATAATAATGGATTTAATTTTTTTATAGGCCCAAAGACTGGGATTGCCCTTAAATTATAAATTATATATGCTAAATTAAAGGACATGATAGGAAGATTTCACCAAACAAGTTCCCACTTTTTTTTTTTTTAGGTTCATGTGATAATAACAAAATATTGGTGGTCTAATGATCATTTTCAATCATGTGGTACTTTGCAACATATCATTTTCTTCTCTTGCCAATCCAAATGGTAAACTATGTTGATCATGGCCGCTATTATGTTGATGATGATGATGTCCATTTTTTAGACTCGAATTCATCTTCTGAGCCTCTATTTCATCAATTGGATCCTTGAAATCTAATTTTTTAGTTGGAGGACCATTATATATGTGTCAATATCTCCAAATGTGACAATGATTTTGATGTAGTTGTCCCATACGCTCCAATTTCAAAGTCGAGATCTTGACACAAATCTATCGCAAATCTTGTCTCCCAAAATATTTTAAGAAAAAAAATGACACTAGCGAAGAAATGTAAGAGACACTAACTAATATGATAAATTTGTTGATAATTGTTGCAATAATACTAAGTGGTCTTGGGCTAATTAATTATTATCTACTGTTATTAGCTATCATTTTAAAAAGTTATATTGGTATCTCTATAATTATGAAATTAAAATATTTAGATTCATTTACCTTAATTCATCAATTTTATCAATAAAAATATAAAAATAAATGATAAAAACAAATGCAGAGTGATCATTATCTCATGTCGTTGCTCTTTTCATTTATAATAATCACTTGCGATCCCCAACAACGTCATCGTCCACCACCATTGACATTGTCTACCATCACCGACTAGAATATTAAAATTATCTTTTTACCTTTTTGTTTTTATGTTTCCGTTATTAAAATCGAGTTAATGAACATAGATATTTTGATTTTATAACTATAGATATGTCAATATAATTTTTTAAAATATAAAGATCGAAATGTTAAGGATAACTAACTGCACGGGTAATACGTAATTAGTCCGGAATATTGAGTTGTGATATTAATGCATGATATTAATTTTTTTTATGATCTTTAGTTTTTGTGCCATCTTAAATTTTTATATAAATATTTATTATAAATATATCAAGTCCCATCCTTAATTTATTTCTTTCTTTCGAGTACCATGGGGTATACGAAAAAGAAATTAAGGAAAACATCTTGATGTTGATATGATATATTCTATGTATATGATCATTGTTTGATGTACCATCCGAAGTAACATGAAATTGACGCATACATCAATCCAACGGTACATAAGAAACAGGACAAGAATTAGTCGTGAGTGTTGTGCAGTTAATATAGTTGAAACTCGTTCTATATCTACTAATAAGAGTCAATACTTTTCAAATTTTC
This sequence comes from Musa acuminata AAA Group, assembly GCF_036884655.1. Lineage (NCBI taxonomy): Eukaryota > Viridiplantae > Streptophyta > Magnoliopsida > Zingiberales > Musaceae > Musa > Musa acuminata. The sequence goes on from NC_088341.1 coordinate 40,920,401, forward strand.
AAGTTAAGTTTAACTCGATTTGACCATTGAGATCTCTTTCTAAAATTTAAATCTCTCTCGGTCCATCTTATTTTAAACACTTCTATTCACTCTAATTCTCACTCTTTTTCACACTCTTACTCATCATTAAAATTTCTAATCAATAATCAGTTTCAATCAAACTATTAATTTGGATAAAATACAATTTATTTTTTATTTATACCTCACATTCATTTTTACTATTATTTAAATAAAATAAAATTATCATTAAATTAAGCTAAAAATCCCAAAATTAGAATTTTTTTATGAATATTAATATTTTTATGAAATTTGATACATATTGGTGTATTGATATACAGTACATCAATACCGATATATATATATACATGTATGCGCGTGCATGTTTAGTATATTTATCATTATCCATGTAAAAAAAAAAAGAATAAATATAGAGATTTTAATTTCATATTAAAATGGATGCCACTTTCCACTTCGGGGGGGGTTTCTTTCTTTAATAGTTCTTTTTGCTCTATCGATTTCCCCAAACAAGATATACTTTCTTTGACATTATGGACGAGGAAAATGCCACATTTTCTTGGAGTGGCTACGTCGATTACGCTACACGTGGTATGCATTAGCTTCATTCATTTCACTTGGGCTTTAACCTTTTCATCTCCTTCCTTTCCTTTCCTTTCTACTTGTCATCATCATGTCTCATTTGCACATTGTATTGTCCTAATGATTAACAAACATCTAATCATATGACAATTCATGATTGTGGTCCTACAATATGACAATCCAACAAGAAAAGGAAAAAAAATGATGATAAACTTTGTCGAGAATTCAGCCCTCCTATTATTTTCATTTTCGATCAATCTCAAACTAGCTTAAGCCTAATACATTAAATTTGAATTGATCCAAAATTATATTATGTATATAATAAGATTCTTAACCTTTCGATCTAAAAGCTTAGATCGCGAGACGTGACATTTGTTTATAATTTTATATTCCTAAACTAATGTCTCGCCATCGACATTCTTCACGTTTAGTGTTGTTCGTTTATTATTTAGTTAATTAAACATTCAAAATGTGATCTATGTATCCACCAACTTAGGCTTCTAATATATATAATCTATGAAAATGAGGATTAAGCATAGAAATCAACCCTTGCAAAAGACCACACTGGCATCGTGAGGAATTGGCTCATAGAATGCGATTCCAATGGCAGGAACTGTGGGTAGTGATGAGAATTGGTAGAATCCACCACTAGCAAGGAGAATGGTGATACAAGAAGTGAGCATAGCCAGCCATGAGTTCCTTGTGACCTAATAAAACATGCTTCAATCGATTTAGCTTTTTCCTAGTGGTAACATGTTGTGTTGGCGATTAACAGCCTGCTGTCCCCTCAATGGGGGGTGAAAGATGAGGTGAAATAGGAATATTAGAATGATTGCATTGTACTTTTTGGACCCTAAAGTTGTTGTCATGATTAAAGTTATCAATCCTTACCGTTGTAGATTAAAACAAATAAAAGAAGAAGAAGAAGAAGTTAGTTGATTGGGTTATAATTATCACTAAAAGAGTTTGCTTTAGGTTAGTGTATAATGCTTATATATATATATATATAATACCTATTAAGAGGCCATGATATTTAATATATTGTTGCTTAAGTGATGGATTAAACGACCGCATCAATATTAAAAAAAGATATATAATACCTATATGTATAACTATTATCGAGTGGTTATCGTATTTAAGACATTATTTCTGCTTATTTGATAGGTCTAATATTCGTGTTTACGTAAAAGTATATATATCTTATGCAACATAGATTAGGAAGAATACTAACAATAATCCTACATTAAAGATTTATATTAAGTTTGACCCTTAATTTAATGAACATAAGTTTTTGGATTGAGTTGGTATTTAAGTTTATGAATGAATGTTAATCTTGACCTATTTGATTCAAACTGAAAAAAAAGAAAAAAAATTAGTCCATCAAGTGAAAGAGAAAAAAATAGATTTGGACCATAGTTTAGTCCACCCCTATGAATAAAGGGAATACCATGGAGTCCCACATACACACACACAAGAGAGAGAGAGAGAGAGAGAGAGAGAGAGAGAGAAAAGCGGATTATTGATCAGTTTAATTGATATTTATTATTTTAAATCAAAATAGGTGATGAATAAAGAAAGTATTAGTTGCTGCAGTGTGATGAATGAGATCGATGTGTGGTGTAATCATAAGCAGCATGGCGTCGTCTTCTTCCTCCTCCTCGCGAGTGAGTCAAGGGTGGCCAAACGTTCGAAATGGGTCCACCCCTGTGGTCGTCCGTCGTCGGACGAGCAGGAGAGGCGATGGCTTCGAGTCCCTTTCCTGCTCATGTCTTTCTCGTGTCTAAAAACATAATAAATAACAATAATAATAAATTTATTTTCTTCATAATTCTTTTTTCTCGGGTGATGACTGAGCTTTTGAGTGCTGCGCATGCAGTAGCAATAGACGTACTCCCTCTCCACACTTGCAAGCTTGAGGGCATTGCCAGCTCACCTGCTTAAGCTCGCCGACCTCACCTAACGCCTCAGTTGTCGTCGACGCGGTCTTGACACGGCGCCATACACAGACCGAAGTGGCTCTCACTCGGTGCAACTCCGGTTCCATGAAGAAGACGACGCCACGTACCCACGCAGAAGAAGCTTCGGTGGGGTGGTGGGGTGGCACTGAAGACCCGGTCCAAAGTGATCTCCGACGACAGGTCACATCTCTCTCTCTCTCTCTCTCTCTCTCTGTCCCTCTAAGTCTGGCTCTTTTTGGCTTTGTCCCTCGCACTTGCTTGGCTCAGATGTTGCGGTGTTAGGACGGAGGAGAAAAAGAATCTTTGTTGGAGATTCCATGATTAGAACACAATAATCATTGACTCTCTCATGAATGCTTAAATAGTCTCTCAACTCATCCTAATAAAGAAAATAAAATTTTTATTTTTATTATTAGTATGATTTTTTTTTTTCTATAGATAAACAGTAAGTGATGAAAACATGAATTATCAAAATCATTATCGTCCCACACCTCTTAGTTAGTATGAGTTTTATTGTGCTAAGGATGTGATAAGATCTAGGAGTGGAAACATTCTGAGATGAGATGATATTTTACTTTCTACATGCATAATTTTGAGAGTAGTATGTATCACAAAATGGTGCTTTTGAAAACAAAATATACACATTTAGTTGATAAATAAGAGTTTGTATTTACCATCAAAGCCAAAGAAAGTTATGATTACTTCAACCCTTATACTATTCTCAAAATAGAATAAATATTAAAATTTGATATTTTATATTAATAAAAATAAATAATAGTAGTAATTTATTTTTATCTTTATTGATATATCCTAATGATTAGAGCATTGTTCTACAATTGTTTATTTTACATCGTTTATTTTTAGAAAAAAATAAGTTTCACAATCATAACGATGTCACTTTTTTCTCGACATGTATGATGATAGTCACCGTAACGATACAATTATTTAAATGAATTGATTCTGCTCGTATATAGTAATTTTAATTTTTTTGAATTATAATGAATGTACTTAAATGAATTGATTCGAGCCTAAAAATTTAATAAGATCCTATGATCTCATGATAAATAATATTAAAACTACTTTAAACCTAAATCAAGTGAGAGATATGAGTAGAAAATAATTATTTATTGATAAGAGTAGAGGGGCACTTCACGACGGACGCGAAGACTCTTTTAAGCGTAATGGTTCTTAAGTGAAAGAGATTATAACATCATAATTTAATTCCTGTAAGTTATATAGCACTTAAATGAACTCAAAGATTAAATGAGCCTATCAACATTACTTTCCTTTCTTCTTGATCTGTACATGGCTGAGATGAATCCCTCCGAGAAAACAGTAGTGTGTGACAAAAGCTCAGAGAAGAAGCAAACTGTGCCATGGGAATAGCTGCACCTGCATGCGATGGGAAACCTCAGCACCAAACTGTGGATGTACAAATCAGTCTGCAACACTGCAAGTAGCTCTGCTTCTTCTTCTTCTTCTTCTTCTTCTTCTGTGCGCTACTAATTCTTGCTATGTCATGGCCTTTGCAACAGGTGACTCTGTTGGCCAAGAAATAACAGTGAGATGAAGCCCAGATGGAGGCCTTTATAGGACCAACGAGAAAGATGATGGACCAATTACAAAGCCAATCTTCCTTGTCTTGTATCTATAGCTATCCCAAGCCATTGATTTCATAGCAAATTATGCTGAAAACCTCCTTTCCAATCACTTAAGGATATGTCATTTGATGGTTGATTGGGATAAGCCCGAGCTTGTTTTTTCAATCTAATATATCTCAAGTGGAGACACTCAAATCATATGAAATCCCCTTTATGGCAGCAACTTGTTAATGTGTTATTCATGGATAATTGGGCTTCAAAGGAAAAAGCAAATTCTACTATTATATTTGGGTTACAAATTTTGCTGTAACTTCCAAGTTTACTTTTTTTGAAATAGTTTATGTAATATTCTGTTTTTTTATCTAAATAATATTTTGTATGTCAGACATTTAAAACCTTAATAGAAGAGTTTATTCTTTTCTTGGGCAAAAAATTTACCTTATAATTGACTCAGAAACTTTTTTTTAGTGTTTTTTTGGAGATAATTCTATTAGTTAATGCACCATATATATATATATATATATATATATATATATATGATGATGATGATGATGATGATGATGATGATGATGAGGATTTGAAACCTTATTATGCAAATTATTCGAAATATTATTCTATAAATTTTCGAGGATATTTTGATTCTTAAGCTGCTATAGTTGTTTTTTATGACGTCATAATTAAGAAGAGAAGGGGAAGAAAAAAAGAAAAGAAAAGAAAAAGATCGAAAAAGAAAAGGAAAAGAAAGAAAACGCACACTCGTCATATGACCCGCGGCCCCCAACGGAGCCACTCGCCGGAACGCCTTGAAAACCCTAACAGAGCCACCGCCCCTTTCTTGCCTCAAACCCGTGGCCGGCGTTCCGATGGACATGCGACGGCCTCCCCGGACGGTCAGCGACCCCAAGGTCCGCCAGGTCGGCTTCGTTACCCCCAGCGAGGCGCCGCCTACCCGTTCCCTCTCCGACGCACCTACCACGGTTGCCGCGGCCGCCTCGGCCGCCTCGGCTTCCTCTCCTCCATCTGGAGAAATCTCCCTCCCTGGCAGCTCCCTCTCCCCCGTCATGATCCCCCCGCCCCGCCACGCCTCCTCCGACGGCCGCCCCTCCGCCCCCGTTGCCGTTCCCAATCCCGCCTCCTCGCTCCGCCGCGAAAGCCTTCGGATCCGGGTGGGCAGCTACAATGCGTCGGAGGTCGTGCTCGGGACGCCCCCCTCGGCGTCACCATCTAGCCGAACGGATAACGCGGCCTCCGAGTTTTCGGAAGAGACCATGTCTCCATGGCATGGAAAGAGTGGAACGGCAAAGGTCGCGTCCTCCTTCCCAGGGAGTAGCAGTGAGATGATTGTGATGAAGACTGGTGTTGGTGGCGGCGGAGGCGCTGGCAGTACTCCAAAGAGCCCGTTGACGACTGCATCCGTGGTGAAGACGCTGCCTGGTATTTCAGGTGTGACATTAATGTTAATCCTCTTAAATTTCTTGTTAACCTTTCTTCTACATAATTCCTTTTGACAAATGAGGAATTTGTTGGTTTCTTTTCCTCTTGTTATATTAAGTTGTATGTTACCTCAAATTACACATTTGAATTCTTGTCAAGTAGTGAAGGATACAATCTTGTGATTTATTATTGTTTGAGATATCATTCTCTTATGGTTTCATTGTGGAATTGGCACATGAAGAATTAGATTGTAGATTATCTTGGCATTTTATGTTCTTATGGATGTGATTTCTGGGATAATAACATCATAGCTTCCCGGTGCTTCCCTAGAAGGTGAAATTTTGATCTGTTTTATCTTTTTTTTAGAAACTTGAGTGATTCATATTTCAATTACCTGTGTGTACCCAAGATGTCATGTTGGAAAGAAGAGAGTTTTTTTTAATTCCATTTTTAGAATCTTAATTATAACCAAAGCTCCCACAGAGTATTCTATAGAAAACCTCATTAGCATTGATCTGTAGTTCTGTAAGTAAGTTTTATCTAAAATGAGTGGCATCTTACAGAGAAAGAAAGAGAAGTGTTAATGGGGACACAAAACGATGGGGCTGGGGTATCAAAGACACTGAAGGAGAAAACAACAAAAGCCGAGAGGCGTGCCCTCCAAGAGGCTCAACGTGCCGCAAAAGCTGCAGCAAAGGAAGCTGGTCTGGAACTAGTTCATCTTTCTTGAGTTCTAGTAATTAAAGTATGAAAGAAATTTATGTTTCGTTCTGTATATTGCTTTTCTATGTCCATATGTTTTTTTCTGCATCAAGATATTCTATCTCAAGGAATTGTTAATTTGTAGTAATTGATGTGTTAATAAAGTTTTTACTTCTTTATGTATATTTCTTTTCCATCAGAATGCATTTTTGCCACAGAAGGATATTTTGCCTCAAGTTTAAGTGGTTTTGGCTGCTGAGCCTTAGCTAATGTCCTTTTGGAATATGTACATCTGCACAATTAAGACAAGTTTTAGAAAAAAAATGGACATAGAATAAGCTATTGGGCATTCCTTTGGACTTCTATGATGTTCTGACATGACTTTAGCGTTCCATAATTGCAGTTTGATGAGCAAAGAGTCTTCCATTTTGCATGCTTGTTTGCTTTTGCAACACATTGAATGTTTTGCATAAGTAACATGTTAGTCATTCCCATGTCATGGACGGTTATTGACATTTAAAAAGAGTTTCGACTCCATGATGTTGCCACACTATCTACAAGAGCATTTATCATGGACTGTTGGAGCATTCGCTACCTACAAGTGCATGCTGTCCAGTATTTCTTGATGCCTGTTTCCCTCTTTTTTTTATTTTTCATTTTCTGCTACCATTTTGTTGGTGCTTTGGGATTGGTCAATCTGGGTGATTCTTTTGGGATCCGGTTATTTCAGTATATTTTAACTGATTCCAGGACCTTGGGTTGGCCATTCCCAATTCTACAAGTGTTATGAGGATTGTCTCAATGGACT